>NC_081177.1:12200499-12445499 GCF_012432095.1 Onychostoma macrolepis
AGAGGCCCTATTCAGTTTTATCTGTCCCTATGCTCTCACAAAGAGGTTGTGACATGCTCTTCAAGAATTTTAATGGCCAAGTTAAAAGCAGATTAAAATAATTTAAATATTCACAGTGTTGTTTAATTTTATATCGCAGCAAAGTGATCATAAATATTCAATATATATATATATATATATATATCGCCCAACACTAATCTGTATTAGCGTGAAAAGTCAAATGAGGTATTTTGAGTCCTCGGCTGCTTCTGTGACATCTGTCTTCTCTTTCTTGTCTCTGTGTTTCTGTGCATCTCATTCTTTCTCTGACTGACCTGGGTTTATCTTTTCTCCCTTCTTGTAGAGAGTTTTGAGGTGACCTTCACCAAAGAAGGTGATGATGGGCTCTTTCTACTGCCTTGTAATCGTTTTATTAACCCACTAACGCAAATACAAAAGAAATCGGCACTTCACACGGAAACTCCTGCCATGCTCTTTTTAATCTCTTCCCAGTTCTTCCTCTTTTTGGTTTGGTTTTCTGTTTTCTCTCACCTTTGAATTTGTTGGAAATGAAAATTTAGCTACTGGATGACAAGTGTGATGCGGGGATAACAGAATCTAGAAATATCTATGCATGAGACATCCATTGAAGTTTGCAGATCCTAACAGTGCTTCAGCTCCAAAACAGAACAAATAAAGGGAAATAATGCACGTACACCAGTTACTTGGGGGGGATGTCAATCTGAACGCCTAAAAAGTTTGTTTTCAGAGACATCCTCCTTGTAAAGTCCCTTTTAGGGGTTCGCTTTTAACACAACAGATCTTAAATCTGTGAGACTCTGACGCTCCAGAGTTCAGTTCTTGCTCAGAAACGACATTGCTGAGATTGTTAAATGATGCAAACTCTCTGCTGTCCGGTCTGTGGTGTGGTTTGATCTGTAGTTTGAGCCTCTTCACTCTCTCCTCCACTAATGTTAAATACATGGCATGGCAATACTGCTGGTTGATGTGGATGTCAAGCAAATGGATATTTCTAACCCCAGCTCTCATCCAGCCTTTAAGTTTACTGCCTCTGCTCCTCTGTTTTGTTTTATTGTTTCATTCTTTCAGTTTTTTTTAAAGGTTTGAGAGAGACAACATTGCACAGGAAGACTTCCTTCACGCCCAAATCTAGTTTTAAGGGGGATTTTAAACTCCAAATGAGGGTTTTTTGCTTGTTTGTTTGTATATTTGCTTTGATTTGTGAACTTCTGATAGGATGCTGGATCTGTCATAAATCCTTTTCATTGCCCCATGATTAACTTAACATTTTAACCTTGCTTTCTTGTTTAAATGTGTTACTTTTAACCAAAAATCTGCATTAAACACCTTAAGTACTTCTTTAGATATGTTATGCTATTAAATACAACAGATATCTGTTCATTGGTTCATATCATTTCCTTCCTGTCCTTGTATATTAAGTATTCCTGTGAAATGCCTGTCCACATTCTGGGTTTCTTACTGCATGACTGGATGCAATGTGATCAAATGGCTTGGACCAGACACTCAGTATCCCCCTTTTAACTCTCCCTTCGACTTCCCAAATACTCACCCCCATCCCACAGTGCTTCTGGCTTCCTCCACAGACACCTTCACCTCCCACCTCCCCTCAGTGTTTCGTTCCCTTTGGCTGCCAAACAAACTTTGGCTGTTCTTATTTGAGTGTGGCGTGTTATTAGTTTCGTTGTGGGTTTCTTTTATCTCATGAACAGCAGCTGGCGCTTCGGCTCATGGGTGGGCTTGACTAAACACACGTGTGCTGTTTGCAGGGGAGATCTGTGGCTTCAGGATTCATGGGCAGAATGTACCGTTCGAGGCAGTGGTGTTGGATAAGTCCACTGGCGAGGGCGTGATCCGGGCCAAGGATAAACTGGATTGTGAGCTGCAAAAGGAGCACACCTTCACCATCCAGGCCTACGACTGTGGAGAGGGACCAGATGGCAGCAACATGAAGAAATCTCACAAGTGCGTATCTTGCTTGGGAGTTCTTATTGATAAAATAAAAAGAAGTGGAATTAATAGTGGGAATGCTACTTGAATAGAGCAAGAATGGTGCACAGAAGCATCCAAGTTGTTTCAGTGTGTCAAAATGTATTTAAAAGTGTGGGGTTGGTAAGATTTTTAAGAATTTTTGAAAAAAGCATCTTGTGCTCACCAAGGCTGCATTTATTTGATCAAAAATGCTGTAAAAATGGCAAAATATTATTATAATTTAAAATAACTGTAAAATATTATGAAATGTAGTTGATTCCTATGAAGACAAAACTGAATTTTCAGCAGCCATTATTCCACATGATCCTTCAGAAATCATTCGGTGCCTAAGAAGCATTTCTTCTTATTAATGTTGAAAACAGTTGTGCTGATTAATATTTTTGTGGAAGCAGTGACTTTTTTTTAGGATTCTTTCGATGAATAGAAAATTCAAACAAACAGCATTTATTTGAAATAAAAATCTTTTGCAACTTTATAAATGTCTTTATTGTCACTATTGATAAACTTCATGGCATCCTTGCTGAATAAATTTATAAATTTCTTAACTTTTTTTTTTTTTTTAAAAACCTTACAGACCCCAAACTTTTGAACATTAGTGTATATGATTTATTTATTATATATATTTTTTTGCAAAATTGCAAATAAAACAAGATTATTGAAGTATGTTTTACAAGAAAATACTATTCCAGTGTTTCTACTTCAAAATTCACATGGTTAAAAATAGTTTTTACACATTTTGTTTTCAGTGTAACAAATAATGAATACATTTCCATAAATAAAAACACTATGGGCAAGTCAGCTGTAAATTAAGTTTTACATTAGATTTGCTGTACACAACAACTTGATATTAATAAAATTCAGCACTGAAAAATTCAATAATTTAGTAAACTGATTCATTTCTATTCTTACTTTCACCCTGGTTGTTAGATTTCAAAATTCATTAAAGGTCATTTTTTTTTTTTTTTTTTTTTTAGATCTAGCACATCAAAGACATGCTTTTAATTTTTTATCTCTAACTTATTTTTCTTTTTTAAAAATTTGTGTCATTCAGAAGCCATAGACACCTTATGATATCACATAACGAGATATTAGAACACTTGAGGGTCCTGTGAATGACTGCATCCCATCAGAGCATGCCTAAATGAATCATCCATCTGTTAATAAACAAGACTTGCGTCACTGGCGTGCTTATTCCCACTTGTCCAATTCTAGTTTATTAATGAAGCTTTGATGTCGCCCAGGGCTACCGTCCACATCCAAGTGAATGACGTGAACGAGTATTCACCGGTGTTCAAAGAGAAGTCCTACAAAGCCACAGTGATCGAGGGCAAAAAGTATGACAGCATCCTGAAGGTGGAGGCTGTGGATGCTGACTGCTCTTTCCAGTTCAGTCAGATCTGCAGCTATGAGATTGTCACCCCAGATGTGCCCTTTACCATTGACAAGGATGGTAAGTGCTGCCAATTCAGATCTCCTGCCAAAACCCCAAGTTATATCCCTTAGAGTGATATTGACTTCTAGGTCATTGTTATTCATGTGCCTATAAAAATTGATTTGTGGAAACAAGCCGCCATTTTAGGATCTATAACATACCTAACTTTGACGTTAGCAATCTGTCACCTTGAGTTGTGGCCTGAATTTAAGTATTCAATTTGGCTTACCTAGCTTGTGAGGTTATTGCTTGTCCATTCTCCTTATAAACAGGCAGCATCAAGAACACTGAGAAGCTGAACTACAGCAAGGAACGCATGTATAAACTCACCGTCACTGCATATGACTGCGGTAAAAACCGTGCATCTGAGGACGTACTTGTGAAAATCAACATCAAGCCCACCTGCAAACCAAGCTGGCAAGGTATCAAAGAACTCTGGATCTTTTGTCTCTCATACATTCAAACAAACACAGCTGTATTATTTTGTTGTTTAAAGCTGGAAAGCTCAGCTATGAAGGTCAGTTTTGTGAAATTTCAGTGTTTTGGAGCAGATTCAAGTATATAGCTTTGTGCTTCAAGTTGTGTACATGGACAAAGAAGTTTAAAAGAAACATTATTGTGTGAAGTTAAAAAATCAACTTGTAAAATCTATTTCTTTTAATGTGGAGTTTATGAACAGTCCTGGGGATGTGATGTATTGTTAAAAAAAAATTAAAAGTAAAAAAAGGTTGTTTTATGTTAATTTATACAGCGTTTATTTATAAATTTTGAACTACTGTTCAAACATTTGTGTCCGTAAGATTTTTTTTTTTTTTTTTTGTAAGAAAATAATACCTTTATTTATTTACATCTTTGATTCAGAAAGGATGCATTAAATTGATCAAAAATGGCAGTAAAGACATTTATACAAATGTGTTACTGTTTCTACAATATTAGAATGATTTCTGAGGTATCTTGTGTCACTGAAGACTAATGATGATAAAAGTTCAGCTTTGGCATCATAGAAAGCTGTTATTTTAAAATATAACTATATTTCACAATAATACTTTCTTTAAAAATCATACCAATCCCAAGCTTTGTACGAAACTTACAAACACTGGTACTGTATGTACATTTTTATTTTTTTTATTTTTTTATCATAACAGATATTTTTCATTTGTTAGTTCATGTAAACTAATGTTAGTGTGTTACTAAATACTCTTTGGTTTTTGAATGACACATTTTCTCTCTGTTGATAGGATTTAATAAAAGGATTGAATATGAGCCTGGAACAGGCAGTCTAGCCCTGTTCCCCAGCATGCACCTGGAGACCTGCGAGGAGCCAATCACCTCCATCCAGGCCAGCATCATGCTGGAGACTAATCACATCGGCAAGGGCTGTGACCGCGACACATACTCCGAAAAATCCCTGCACAAGCTATGCGGTGAGTCCCGACATCCTTATTATAATAGAGTTACATTAACGTCAAGATCATTAAATGTGCTTATTGCATTAAGCAACTCAAGTGTAAACTGTTTTAGACTAATTTACATAATCGTATTACCTGCATAATCCCACAGGCACATGCTGAACCATAATGTAACCAATATTTTGGGATACTGTAATGAATAACTGTTTGTGTGCCCATCCAGGTGCCAGCGCTGGCACTGTGGAGCTGTTGCCTGCTCCCAGCAACTCTGCCAACTGGACCGTTGGCTTGCCCACTGACAACGGGCATGACAGCGACCAGGTGTTTGAGTTCAACGGCACCCAGGCCATCAAGGTTCCTGAGGGTGTGGTGAGCACCACCCTGAAAGAGCCCTTCACCATCTCAGTGTGGATGAGACACGGACCTGGCGGCAGGGAGAAGGAGACCATACTCTGCAACTCTGACAAGACTGGTAATGGCATTCACACACAACCCACTGACAGGACTGAGAGGTTGATGATGGCTTAAACGTTTGCGTGTCCTCTTTGTCTTTTTACTTCAGTAGGGTTGTCAGAATCATCATGTTATTTCATGCGATTAATTTAAAGGGGTCATATGATGCGATTTTCAAGTTTTCCTTTCTCTTTCCTTTCTTTGTTCGTGCATAGATAAGATCCTTGAAGTTGCAAAGACTAAAGTCTCAAACCCAAAGAGATATTCTTTATAAAAGTTAAGACTCGTCCATGCCCACCTAAAACGGCTCATTAAACCACGCCCATGTCTACGTCTACGTGTGGGAAGATTTGCATAACACCACCCAAATGTATACGCAAAGAAAGAGGGCGTGATTTTTATTCTCGCTGCAGTATTGTTGCTGCCGCCGGTGCCATCTTGTGGAGACGCTGTGTTTCGTTGTGAAAGCGAAAGTACTTTGTTTGGGCTTCCAAAAGAGGACACAACTAGAAATCAGTGGTTAAGTTGTATTTACAACACTGTTCCAGAACAGTTCAACCCAAATATTAGAGTGTGTGCAATGCATTTTACGGAGGACTATTTCCTGAACCTGGGAGAGAGTAGCCTACAATACCAGCTGTGCACAAAGACTGTTTCTATAAAGTGGGGCAATTCCAACTTTGCAACGACAGTCTGGTGCTTCTGACTCACAGCCTGTAAGTACGTTTTCATATTTAAAGAATTTGGCACCGACTATTCACACCGACTGTGTAGAGTAGCGCTTGTTGTTTGTTGTTTGTCGTTTCTCCGATCACGAATGCAGACATGGTAATGTTTACCGTAAAAAAGACAGTATAAGTCATTATAATCAGTAATTATGTTCCCACTGGATGCAACAAACACCTCGTTTGTAATGGGTTTTATTGTTTTTGTCTCATCACGCCGGGACATGCCATCACAATATGGTAAGGGGCGTAACATTTCACAAGCTTGAGGTATTCAGCCAATCACAATGCACTGGATAGCTGGCCAATCAGAGCACACCTCGCTTCTCAGAACGATGAGCTTTGTAAAAATCGGCGCGTTTAAGAAAGGCGGAGCTTAGAGGAGCAACAATAATATACAGTATGTGGAAAATAATGTGTTTTTTTTTTTTTTTTTTTACCTTAAACCACATAAACACATTGCATTACACCAAATACACAAAATAATGTTCTTTTTAGCAACGTCATAAGACCCCTTTAATGTGTTATTAACGCTGTTAATACTTTTTAGTATGACACTGTGGTGGATAATAAGTACGCACTTGACCGCACTGTTTTATAGCGGCTTTTGATTTTTTTTATATATTGTTTTACTTCTGTTATTGTTGTTGTGTTTTAGTGTAATTTCATGATATCTATCAGGCATTTTATGTGTAGTATTACAAAAAATAATCATTTTAATAGTCACCTTTTTGTTGGTTTTATGTAAATGTGTATATACACAACTGTTCAAAATTGTGAGGTCAGTAATGTTTTTATTTTATTTTATTTTATTTTTTATTTTATCTGCTCTGCTCTGCTCTGCTCTGCTTTGCTTTGATTTGATTTGATTTGTTTTGTTTTGTTTTGTTTGCCAGCCATTTTATGTGGTATTCCAAAAAAAAAAAAGAAAGGTCACTTATCTTTTTCCAACTATCCAGTGTCACACACACATTGTGAAATATGTCTCATTACACAAATTGCTGTATTGTTTTTTTTTTTCTTCCCCTTAAAAGGAATTGAATGCATTAACTACAAAAAACAACAACGTATGTTTGAAAGAAAAAAACAAAACAAATAAACTCTCTCTCTCTCTCTCTCTCTCTCTCTCTCTATCTATCTATCTATATATATATATATATATAAAATAAATATGCTGTAAAAATTTCACTGGAGTAGCGTCTCGTGACATTTTTGAAGGTTATGAAAGGGTTGCTTATAGTAGTTAAAATGGGAATCTCACACTATGATCTCACTCTCTGGTCATTGAAGCAAAATTCCCTGCGCTAGAAAAAGCTCATCAGCTGGCTCTTATGTAAGACTGATTACATCACAGTTATGCCCCCGTTTATGGAAAGTTGCTCATTGTTTTCTAGGAGAGTGCGGCTGCAGAATGTATTCGGAGACCTCACAAAACCTCACAAAATTGTAACATGCATCTGTCATGTGATAAACAAGCGTATTTACATAAATTATCATTGACAGAAGTGTGATTTTTATTCCTGTCTATGTGTCCTCTGCAGAGATGAACAGGCACCACTACTCTCTGTATGTACACAACTGTCGTCTTGTGCTGCTGCTGCGTCAGGAGCCTACCGAATCGGAGAACTACAAACCAGCTGAATTCCACTGGAAACTCGATCAAGTGAGTCAGCTTGAGCCCCTTCAGAAGCACTCAGTTCTGAAAGACGTCCTTGTGTTACTAAATGCTATGTTTAGTTTGCTAGCGATGAATAGGTCACCTCATGTGTTGAATTAGGGCATAAACATACTTGAAAATAAAACTCTTGCTCCATAACATTCTCTCTCCAAATGGCCCATATTACACTTTCTACCTTTCTTACCCAGTAAAAATGCATTATGTGTTTGCTAAGTTATATTTTAGGAAGGGGGTTCCTTGCTAGAGCATCATCATCATAACTGAGGGTCCTTAGCATTAAAAACATTAAAATACCTGCTTTAAGCAAACCTAACTGTACATTTAGGTAGGTACATATTGTCCTCGAAATCTAAATGACCATTTAAGTTTTTCTGAATGCTTTAGCTGATGCAGTCTGTAGTTAAACAGAGGCCCTGATGTAGTATCTCTCCTCCCAGGCGTGTGATAAAGAATGGCATCACTACGTGTTGAACATTGAGTTCCCAGCAGTGACTTTGTTTGTCGATGGTGCCACCTTCGAGCCCTTCCTGGTCACGGAGGATTACCCTCTGCATGCCTCCAAGATCGAAACCCAGCTCACCATTGGCGCCTGCTGGCAAGGTACTCTCGCTAATTATCTATTGATTCTCCTCACACAATGATGCAACCTCAGGTTTAGACTTGAAACCTCTTTGTCGCAAGCTGCAGTTGAAATTTAAGCATGCTCTATATTAGTGAGTAGTTTGTCTTCATATCCCCAGTCATAGATGTAAGACAAAATCTATTGTCAGATAATCTTAAAGACCTCGTTTAATCTAAAAAGCGATTTGTGGCTTTTATAATAGTTTACTTCCTAAAGTTTAATAAAAATAAATACTATTATTATTATTATTTATTTTTATTAAAAACATTTTAGGGTACAAGCACAAAGAACTGAAACCCTATTGTTTTTGTAGGGATTTTCACTTTTATTTTTATTATTATTAAATGGCAATATTATTATTAATAACCAGTGTTGGGGTAACACATTACAAGTAATGCAAATTAAATAATCAGATTCATTTTTTCCAAGTAACTAGTAAAGTAATGCATTAATATTACATTTGCAAAAATTCAAATTTCAAATGTGTGTGTATGTGTATATATATATATATATATATATATATATATATATATATATATATATATATATATATATATATATATATATATATATATATATATATATATATATATATATATATATATATATATATTAATAATTTATTATTATTTATTTTTTTATTTTTTTATTACAAATGAATAAGCGAGCCCAGCTCAGGTGACAAAAAGTAACACACTACATTAAGTAATTAGTTACTTTTTTATGGAGTAACACAATATTGTAATGCATTACTTTTAAAAGTAACTTTCCCCAACATAACTAATAATAATAATTGTTAGCTGTAATTCAGCATTTTTAAATAAATGACATTTAATCAATTACAAAATATTTATAGTGTTTTACATTTGTTCAATAAAATGCTCTCTAGAATAAGGAGAAGTTTTTGGGGTCTTTAATGCATGACAACATGTATCAAGTGACTATCTTTCCTTGACTATATTGAGCCCTGGTCTTTCCCTGCTCTTCTGTCTTACCTCCACAGACCTCTCAGGACATGACAATGATACTGAGACTCTCTCAGAGCCTTTGACAGGTTGCCCTTGTCTTTCCTGATCACACTAATATGTCAAAACGCACGTCTATTAATGCCCTGCACACGTGCGGTTCTTCTGCAGCGTGACATTTGGCTGCAGGAGGACCGTTCATGCACAGCTTCTGTCTGCAACGGCATAACATTTGTAGCATGATGCGACTGAGTCGAGAGACATCATGTCATAAACCCTGCCTGTCATGATCTTCATTCTGTTTTCTTAATTCATCAGTCCAACTCCATCTAATTTCAGTTTGCTTCCAGATCTGGAGATGTACACAGCAGACAGTATATTACAAGCAAAACAAGTCCAACTGACCTTAGGGATCTACATGTTTTTATGATAAATCAGAGGGTTTGGCTGCATTCCTTGCTGCGGTTTGCAGGATTATTTATGCCAGTGGTATCAGTGCAGCAGACAATGTCTCATTTCTCACTCTGTGACCTTGCTGCCTTTAAGAGCTGCTTTACAGCATCACTCAGTGTCACATTACTGCTGAGGTCATTCTGACCGCTCCTGCATCTCTGTGTCCTTCAGACACAGTCATACTATAGAGGACTTTACATTACATACAGTGTTACACTTTCATTTTCATCTTAAAGGGTCTGTTCACCCAAAAATGAAAATTATTGTTTTAAATGTATATAACATTTTTACCCTGTGCTTTTCCATACAACATCTGTCAAACTCTTTAAAAAAAAAAAAAAAATCCATATAAATCATTTTTTATTTTTATTTTTTAAAGGAATTTCATATTTGGTTATTGCGTTGGGTAGTAATTAAGCTCGTCATTTCAGCATTTTGAATTTTGGAAGTGAATTGAGAGCTAATTGAGAACTTTGTTGAAGGGAAAGATTACATCATAATATTACAATTATATTAAAAAATGATTATTAAAATTATTTTTTTCTTAATCTGGTTATCTAATAATTTTTTTTAAAATCTATATGCTCTGCTGTTCAAAAACAAAACACTTTTTTATATATTGTTAAAACATTTATTCAGCAAAGACACATGAAAGTGATCAAAAATGACAGCAAAGATATTTATAATGTTACAAAATAATTATATTCCAAATCAGTGGTTTTCTTTTAAACTTTCTATTCACAAAAAAATCCTAAAAAATGGACAACTATAATGAATTATGAAGGATCATGTGACAAAATTCAGCTTTGCCATGACAGGGACAAATTGCATTTTAAAATGTATTAAAATAGAAAACAGATATTTTAAATTGTAGTAATATTTTTGATCTAATAAATGTAGATAAATCTTTCAAAAACATAAACAAACTTTGGAAAGTTTGTATAAATCATTTTTCAGACTGCATTTATGATGCTTTCTGGTGAGTTTTTATGTCTTTTTGGAGCTTGACAGATGTGGTCACTGTTAGGAGCAGTGTAAGGTTCTTAAAAAATCTCTACCTGTATGTTTTATGAAATATTAAGCATTTGGAACAACATAAATAATGACCAGATTTTCCTTTTTGGGTCACCTATTCCTTAAATGTTGATAACAAGACGGTTCAAAAACACATCATTATCCCCACCAAACCATTTAGAAATAGGCAAATATGTTTAGATTTATTCAGTCATGTTGCCTCATTTTTTTTTTTATATGCCACTTTGTGTTCATTCCCATTCATTTGCCTTTCTCCCACCAAAAGTTGCATGAGGCCGCAGGCCTGAATCAGGTCATCCATCATCCTGTGTGACGCACCGGTCGGCACCAACACCAAACACTTAACATGCATGAGCATCAGTCACACGGCCTGTGCACACCGAGCATGCTTGAGCTCAGCAGAGCGTACGTTTGGTATCTAACAGGCTCTGTCCCCCTCCGGCTTTGTGTAGGTGGCAGCGCCCGCATGACTCAGTACTTCCGGGGCAACCTAGCTGGTCTCATGATCCGCTCCGGCAAACTGGAGAACAAGAAAGTTATCGACTGCCTCTACACCTGCAAGGAAGGTCTTGATGTGCAGCTTCCAGAGGAAGTAGCCTCTGCTGTGAAGGTGAGTGATGTGAATGTTGTAAAACACTGCTTGGATTCTTTTGGGCTATGTAGGTGAACAGATGATCACACTACCTTGCGTAAGTGTCAAAACATATTCGAGCTTTGTGAAGGGACTCATGGGTGTCCTACAGTGTTATTTTAGTATTATTTATATACTATTATAGTGTTTATTAATATTTTGAATTAGCTTTTATTTTTCATATTTTCAGTTTTCATTTTGATATGTGCTTTTGTTATTTTTATTATTAGTATTGCTGTATAGCTTTTTTTATTATTATTTCAGTTTTACTTTTAGTAATTTTAATAGTGTAAGTACTTAAGCTTATTTCACTTAGTTGCCAAGGCAACTTTTCTTTTTAAAGGTTTTCATCTAATATTTTTTTTATTTTAAAAAGTAAAATTAATCA
Source organism: Onychostoma macrolepis (assembly GCF_012432095.1). Lineage (NCBI taxonomy): Eukaryota > Metazoa > Chordata > Actinopteri > Cypriniformes > Cyprinidae > Onychostoma > Onychostoma macrolepis. The sequence goes on from NC_081177.1 coordinate 12,212,301, forward strand.
ATATGAATTGAGCGGTTTAAGTCTTGTGAAGAGATGTGATTACTTTTTTATTTATTATAAACCGAATTAATTTAAGATTTTATTTACATCTAAACAATGATAGATACACGTACATAGTGCAGATTTCATTAAACATATCTTAATCTGTGTTTCCAAGGGAACCAATTGGATGTATGTTTCTCTGTCTCTCTCTAGGTGGAGTTTAACCCCAACCAGTCCTCTCTGAGCCTGGAGGGAGATGACATTGAGAGCTTTGAGAAGGTCATGCAGCACATCTCCTACCTGAACTCCCGGCAATTCCCCACCCCTGGAATCCGCCATCTGCGTGTCTCCACCACTGTCAAGTTAGTTTCCAGCATTTCAGTTCAGCTGCATCACACTAACCAGTAATATTATTGCTCCAGAATAACAGTAAATGGAAAAGCTAATATTAAAACAGAATTAATCTTTACATACTTTTAGTGCACTCATAATGATGAATGTATTATATTTGACCTCCTTTGCAATTCTTCAGATGCTTCAATGAGGAGACGTGCATCTCAGTGCCTGACTCTGAAGGCTACGTGATGGTTCTCCAGCCAGAGGAACCAAAGATCAGCCTCAGTGGAATTGACCATTTTGCCCGTGGAGCAGCTGAATTTGAGAGCACGGAGGGCGTTACGCTCTTCCCTGAGCTACGCATCGTCAGCACCATCACGCGTGAGGTGGAGGTGGAAGCTGAGACCGAGGCCGAAGGCGAGGATGATCCCACAGGTACACTGGGGATGTGGGATTCACATATTTTGCTGAGAAAGGTGGAGAGAGGGGAAATGGATCGTGAAAGAGAAAGGAGGATGACTAGGAGGTTTCCACAATGACTACAACTTACAGGGACCAGTTATCTATGAAATGAAAATTGTCATAATTTATTCCAGATCTGTTTGACATTTGTGTTCTACACTAGAGAGGGTGTTACATGGATTTGGAACAGCATATTAAATGAAATTTCAAATGGTTAAACAGTTTCTTTCAGCAATTTTTTGGATGTTTATATCCAAATAAGTGGTAGAAATGCTGATGTTGTCTATATAATAGATTCTGGGATGAAAGCTTATGTTTTAGGAAAAGAAAGTCTAAGAGGTTTTCTCTTAGCTAATGTTTTTTATTTTAAGTTTTAATGCGTTTAAAGTATTTCTTACAGATTACTTTAGTCCTCGCAATCGATATTTGCCATAAAATTGCATGGTGGACTGTTTCCGAACATTCAAGTCTTTCCAAGATGAAATTTAATCAAATGGAGAGGTTCTGCTCTAACTTACTGACGAATGGTTTTTGTTTTTTGGCAGTGCAAGAGACGGTGGTGTCTGAGGAGATCATGCATAACTTGGACACGTGTGAGGTGACTGTGGTGGGAGATGAACTGAATGGAGATCATGAGAGTTTGGAGGTGGATCTGGCCCAAATCCAACAGAGAGCTCTGGAGATGAGCTCTTCTAACGTGGGCATGGTCATCACAGGTACTCATCCATCTACATCAACAAACAACTGCTATATGTGATCCTGGACCACAAAACCAGTCTTAAGTCGCTGGGGTATATTTGTAGCAATAGCCAAAAATACATTGTATGGGTCAAAATGATAGATTTTTCTTTTATGCCAAAAATCATTAGGATATCGAGTAAAGATTATGTTCCATGAAGATATTTTGTAAATTTCTTACCATAAATGTATCAAAACTTAATTTTTGATTAGTAATATGCATCGGTAAGAACTTAATTTGGGCAACTTTAAAGGCGATTTTCTCAATATTTAGATTTTATGCAACCTCAGATTCCAGATTTTCAAATAGTTGTATCTCGGCCAGATTTTGTCCAATCCTAACAAACCATACATCAATGGAAAGCTTATTTATTCAGTTTTCAGATGATGTATCAATCTCAGTTTTGAAAAATTGACACTTAAGACTGGTTTTGTGGTCCAGGGTCACATATATTTGCATATATCTGTTGGATTATATTTGTGTGATTTGTTAATGGTAGTTTATATCCAGCATCTTGCTGAATGACTGATCTAATGGTATTAAAAACATCAGTACTGTGATCTTGACAAATGCTTAAAGCTTGTCTCTGTCCACAGGGGTTAACACCATGGCGAACTATGAACAGGTCCTGCATCTGATCCGCTACAGGAACTGGCACACAGAGGCATTGTTTGACAGGAAGTTTAAACTCGTCTGCTCCGAACTCAATGGCCGCTACATCAGCAATGAATTCAAAGTTGAGGTATGGCTGACCACACAATGTCAACAATAATTGTTTACTGTTGGGGACACTTAATTTCTAGCGATTATCGCCGATTTGATTGCACAAATACTATTTAAACTAAACTGAGCTAGACAATGACATCTCTGAATTCAATAATGAAATGCCTTTAACTGAAAATTGAGTGTTTAATCTTATCATTATACATTACTGACACTATCCTCCAATTTGATACTGTTAAGTGCTTTGACACAATCTGTATTGTTAAAAGCGCTATATAAATAAAGGTGACTTGACTTTCACTGAAATGTTCCACTAAAACAATAGTTTCTGCTAAAATACCACGGTACCTACAGTTGTATTTACTACAGTTAACGGTATAAATACACGCTTCCTTTCAAAAGTTTGAAAGATTCTTAAAAATAAATCTTTGAAAGCTTTATTATAATAAATCAAAAGTGACAGTAAAGACATTTATAATTTTACAAAAGAATTCAATTTTGAAATAAATGCTGTCCTTTTGAACTTTCTATTCAACTAAGAACCCTGGGAAAAAAAAACATTCTTCAAAAATATTAAGCAAGACGACTGTTTTCAACATTCATAATAATAAGAATTTTTTTCTTGAGCACCAAATCAGCATATTAGAATGATTTCTGAAGGATCATGTGACACTGAAGACTGAAATAATGATCGCAAAAAAAAAACTAAAACCTTTTAAAATATGTTCAGATGGAAAACAGTTTTTACTGTATTTTTGTTAAAAAAAAAAAAAAATTCAACCTTGATGAGTATAAGAGACTTAAAAAAATCTTATGGACCACAAATTCCTCAACTGTAGTGTGTAGATGAAATTAAATGATTTAAATAATTTTCTATTTTTTATTCTATTAATTATTTTTTTAAGCTTTTAGTTTTTATTTTATATATGGTCTTATGCACATTTTTTATTATTATTTTATCATTATGCTTATACTTATATAAAACTAAATTGTTATTTGTTTAAGGGTTCTGTTGATATAAAAATGCTATATACAAGTCTATATCAAAGTAAGTCAAATAAGGATATAAAGAGACTGATTCTGTAGCAAATTGGATTGTATTGTACTATGCAGATGCCAGTTGTGTGACCATCTTTATTGTTTATGTTATCAGGTCAACGTGATCCATACAGCCAACCCCATGGATCATGCTAACAACGCTATGGTACAGCCTCAGTTCATAAACCAAGTACAGCATGCTTCAGTGGACCTGTCTGGACACAACCTGGCCAACACACATCAGGCCTCAGGTACTACTACTTTATCCCTCAGTTTCCTTCTCCTCCCCTCTGATCCATCTGTTCAGCTTCTCTTGGAGATAAAGGCGTTTCATTGGCTGCTTCATCTCTCACAGTATCTCTCCTAGATTATTGCACTAATCTCTCATTAAAGATAATCCAGACTTTGTAATCAAAGGAATAAGCTGTTTAATGTTGAGCTCAAAACTGAATTCAGTTTCTTTCCACGAGTTTTTCTGCAGCTTAAAGTCAATTTAAAAAGTAGGGCAGTTATGGAGCGCCGTGTACTTAGCCTGTTTTTAATGGCGCACTTTTAGGGATTATATACAAGTGCGGTCTACAACATCTGGACAGTCGGTGAGGGACACCTCAAACAACCTCTTTTAGGTTTTTTCCACCCTGAATACCGAATGCTAATCTGTGTCCATCCACTCTTCACAGTTGTCCCCAGTGCTGCCACCATCGTTATCGTTGTGTGTGTGAGCTTCCTGGTGTTTATGATCATCCTGGGCGTCTTCCGTATCCGTGCTGCCCACCAGAGCACCATGAGGGACCAGGAAAATGGCAAAGAGAACGAGATGGACTGGGATGACTCTGCCCTCACCATTACTGTCAACCCAATGGAGGTGTGTTCTTAAAACAGAGCTCGTTCGCTCAGCGCTCTTAGAGCACTCATACATAGTTAATGCAGCAGAGGGCTAAACCCATTAAAAACTCAATGTACCTTTGTAAAAATGCCCCTTTATTACCATCCCTCCTCCTCCTAATATGGATTTTCGATAAATTAAACAGCTATTTTTTGCATTTATGTTTGCTGTAAGAAGTAATAAATTAGGTCTTTTCAGGGATATTGCACTTAGAGAGAGACCATTTGATGTGATTCATAAAGCACAGACTTCCATTAAAGAGGCTTGGAATAAATTATTGGTTCACTTTGGAAATCATCAATTTGATTTCCATCTTAAATTTAATTTTTTTTTAATGTGTATATTTTATCATTTTAAAAATATTTTTATATATTTTAAAATCCAATAATCATAGATATTATCATATAATCATAGTGATTATATTATAATGTTATATTGTTATTGTTATATATATATTTGTGTGTGGTGTGTATACAGTATCTCACAGAAGTGAGTACACTCCTCACATTTTTGTAAGTATTTTATTATATCTTTTCATGTGACAACACTGAAGAGATGACACTTTGCTACAATGTAAAGTAGTGAGTGTACAGCTTGTATAATAGTGTAAATTTGCTGTCCCCTCAAAATAACTCAACACACAACCATTAATGTCTAAACCGCTGGCCACAAAAGTGAGTACACCACCTAAGTGAAAATGTACAAATTGGGCCCAAAGTGTCAATATTTTGTGTGGCCACCTTTATTTTCCAGCAATGCCTTAACCCTCTTGGGCATGGAGTTCACCAGAGCTTCACAGGTTGCCACTGGAGTCCTCTTCCACTCCTCCATGACGACATCACGGAGCTGGTGGATGTTAGAGAACTTGTGCTCCTCCACCCTCCGTTTGAGGATGCCCCACAGATGCTGAGTAGGGTTTAGGTCTGGAGACATGATTGGCCAGTCCATCACCTTTACCCTCAGCTTCTTTAGCAAGGCAGTGGTCGTCTTAGAGGTGTGTTTGGGGTCGTTATCATGTTGGAATACTGCCCTGCGGCCCAGTCTCCGAAGGGAGGGGATCATGCTCTGCTTCAGTATGTCACAGTAAATGTTGGCATTCATGGTTCCCTCAATGAACTGTAGCTCCCCAGTGCCGGCAGCACTCATGCAGCCCCAGACCATGACACTCCCACCACCATGCTTGACTGTAGGCAAAACACGCTTGTCTTTGTACTCCTCGCCTGGTTGCCGCCACACACGCTTGACACCATCTGAACCAAATAAGTTTATCTTGGTCTCATCAGACCACAGGACATGGTTCCAGTAATCCATGTTCTTAGTCTACTTGTCTTCAGCAAACTGTTTGCGGGCTTTCTTGTGCATCATCTTTAGAAGAGGCTTCCTTCTGGGACGACAGCCATGCAGACCAATTTGATGCAGTCTGAGCACTGACAGGCTGACCCCCCACCCCTTCAACCTCTGCAGCAATGCTGGCAGCACTCATACGTCTATTTCCCAAACACAACCTCTGGATATGACGCTGAGCACGCGCACTCAACTTCTTTGGTTGACCATGGTGAGGCCTGTTCTGAGTGGAACCTGTCCTGTTAAACCACTGTATGGTCTTGGCCACCGTGCTGCAGCTCAGTTTCAGGGTCTTGGCAATCTTCTTATAGCCTACGCCCTCTTTATGTAGAGCAACAATTCTTTTTTTTCAGATCCTCAGAGTTCTTTGCCATGAGGTGCCATGTTGAACTTCCAGTGACCAGTATGTGAGAGTGAGAGCGATAACACCAAATTTAACACACCTGCTCCCCATTCACACCTGAGACCTTGTAAGACTGAGTCACATGACACCGGGGAGAGAAAATGGCTAATTGGGCCCAATTTGGACATTTTCACTTAGGGGTGTACTCACTTTTGTGGCCAGTGGTTTAGACATTAACGGCTGTGTGTTGAGTTATTTTGTATACAAGCTGTACACTCGCTACTTTACATTGTAGCAAAGTGTAATTTCTTCAGTGTTGTCGCATGAAAAGATATAATAATAAATTATTTACAAAAATTTGAGGGGTGTACTCACTTCTGTGAGATACTGTGTGTGTGTGTATACATACATACACACACACACACACACACACACACACACACACACACACAAATATATCTATTTTATATATATTTTTTTATTAGAACCAATATGAGACATTTTCATATGAAGTCGATGTCATATTGCAGTTCAAATCAAAATTGCAATAAATGATGGCAAAAACACAATAGATTTTTTTTGCCAAATCACTATATAAATAAAATGTATTCTAAAATAAAAACAATCAAAATAAAACACTTAAAACAAAAGGTTTACTTGCATATCATGTGACATTAACCAACATCAGTGAACCGTGAACCTAAAAATTATTGTTAAATTATTGAAATATTAACCTAAAATCTGACAGGGTGCTTCAGTGATTTACATTAGGGGTTCAGTTGAAAAAAGTTTGGGTACCCGTTTTTTGTTTAAAAATAAGAATTTGATTGCTCATGAATCCGCAGACATCTATTATTCAGTTTAAAGAACGTTCAGTTCTCTCTTCCTCTTAGACTTATGAGGATCAGCACAGCAGCGAAGAGGAGGGAGACGAGGAAGAGGAAGAGAGCGAGGACGGAGAGGAGGAAGACGACATCACCAGTGCGGAGTCAGACAGCAGTGAGGATGAAGGCGGCGAACAGGAAGACCAGCAGGGTTCGAGCAGACAGCAGCAGCTGGAGTGGGACGACTCCACCTACTGATCCTCCTGAGCACACAGTACACACTACTTACCAACACACACACACACACATGCACACACACTCACACAGTGACAAATCCACCCACGCACAGTCACATCCCTCTGCCAATAGGGACGCCCATGTTCCCCCTACCTAAGGAGCCATGCGTAAAAACGCAGAAAACACTGAAAACTAAACGATTATACAATATATGTACAATATAGATGCGAATATATCCGGTGTCTGTCGTGACAGGTGTTGCAGTCCGCTTCATTTCCACCCGCCGAGGCTTCCCTATCGACATCTTATCGTGGTGGTATTCAGTGTAGTATAGTATCACAGCTATCTCAATACAAGTTCCTAATTTATTGAAACTTTTTCTGTCCTATCCAAGGGAATCCTGGCCTACGTTTGCATTTTCTTTCAGCTCTGTACGGACACATCCCTGCACTTTTACTTTCAAGTTGAGCTTCGAGAATGATTTGATGTATATTCCTTGCACATGACGTTTTAGGTTGATTTGCTACAGGAATTTTGAGGAAAACTCTTTCCGATCACTTTATATTGCATGGCAAGATTTGCAATCATGGGTATGGAAGAAAACAACTGCTTTTTGATATTTTGTAAATAAGACAAAATCATGTAATTAGTCAATGTGTTAGTGAAAGCCTAACCAACGGTTTCCGGTATCTAAAAAGACACAGTACCTGCTGTAGAATATTTATGTCAGATGCTCTTAGCATGTTTCAGAAACTTTCGGTAAATCTCATGCTCGTACTAAAAAACGTCCGCTTCACAGAGAGAAACCCATGACAGAGGCTGAGGTTTCTGTGGCAAAGTGTGGTTCATTTTGTCTTTTCTCTTGGAGGTGGGTGTGCATTTTTTTTTTTCGTTCCGTTCCGTTTCGTAGTGTTGAATGGGCGTAGAGTTGGTTCAGTGCTTTGGCTTTACATATGCTAATTCTAGCTGGGCTTGCAATGGCACAAATGCTACACCAAGGCTTCAGTGTTTTTAATTCAGTGACGTTTTGGGGACTAATAATCACATTCAGGTGATGAATATACAGTTGTTGTTTTTTTTCCACGTGGTACTGTATATTGTACAGTTTAGGCACACCGCAGTTATTTAAGCCATTCTTAAGTGATAGTGCTTGTATTTTCTGTAATAAATAGAGACCAATTGAAATCACAGTATGCACTCTCATAACCCAGTCTGAATAACATTTATGACTGAAACGACATGGAAAACGGGTGCGCTGGTGATTTATCGACAATGTGAGCATTGAAAGGTCTGTTGTGTACTGTTTGACAGACCTCTTTTGCTAAAATACTGGCTTGAGATGGTCAGTTTACTGAACAAAATTATGGGGGGGTTATTTTTTATTTCATATATACCTAATTTTGTATTTTTAAAGTGATTTTCTTTTTTTCTTTTCAAATTCAGGGTTAACCCGTGTTATTCTTGTCACTTCAAGGCCCCTTAAAAGCATTACAAGGGCTAATTTGCCTATCACAGCGCATTAAAAGAAATGAATTTCAACTTTTAAAGCATAAAATATTTTTGCAGTATGGCCGTTGGATTTTATTGTACATGGAACTGTACTGTAGAGTTGTGTAAAGATATTTGTTTACATTTGGTAAACTTTTATTCCTTTTTGGTGATGCTATCAATCTGCTCCAGATTTGCAGGTCATTTCTCTTCGTAGTTGCTCTCAGAATCATGTCATAGTTTCATTTTCTTACTGTGATTGGACATTTGGGGACGCACCCCCTCCGAAAATGGTTAACTATTGGGGAAAATAATATTCTGTTCCCGTTGGGCTCGAAAAAGAATGTTAATTATTTAGGCAATTGTACATTGATTGTTTAGTAAAGACAGATGTGAAGCTTTAGGGTACTTCATTCAGATTTTTTTGTTTACGTGCATGAATATTCTCGGTTTAAGGCCTAAGCTACAAGGCTTTGTTATGATTGGTGGTATGAATATAATTTTATGTTATGTCAGAAAAGGTACAATGCGGGAAGTTGTTGAGAAGGTCTATTTTTGTGACCCATGAAAGGAGCGACGGGAGACGGGAGACTTTTCTTGTAGGTTTTAGTTTTTGTAACATGTTTTGGTCATCAGGTCCCCCCTCAAAATTGATAGGACTTTTAAAAAGAGGTCCAGAATTCAGCTGGTGGAGTTGGGAGTGCCTTTTGCCTATCACAGCGCATTAATAACACAACTAACCAAACACTCATCCATGCCATTTTAGTTGTTGCAATTTTCTCATTTTATAATTATTTAATATTAGATTTCTTACAGGTATGGGGAAGTGATTTTATTGATTTATTTAATTTTCTGTTAGGGATCAACAGCTAGTTTTATCAAGAGTGGACGTTTTAATTGTCCTGCATACAGTAGATGTCTTGTGTTCATGTTGATGTGTAGAGAAACTAGGTCCATACTGTATCATCAATGAATATTGTACTAAATCATGTTTGAGGAAATCCACTTCGAAAAGATGTACATTATTATAGGCAGCATATGTGGGTATGAGTTTAACAATAGGTGTATAGTGAAAGGTGTATCTCCTGATAACGCTGTAGAGGGCAGCATGAATTTCACAAGAAGCAAATACATAATGATTTCTCACACAAATATAATAGTCTCTCACAGTGTTTTCGCAATCATTTTAAAAACCGTTTGATTGATGTAGACCATTCCATGAGACCAAATTTAGTATAATCAATGTTTGTACTGAAAATCGCACAATCGTTTGTATCTTCCCTCCTTTCCCCTGATACAAATATTCATCTGCAGGTTCTCAAGGGAAAAATCATGTGAATTGTATTTCGAACAATGTGATTTTAAGACGCTGGCGCAGAAACTTTCCATAATAAATAAGCAGTCTGTGCTGAGTGTGAACGGCTGCAGATGGTGGGTGTCTTATGGGGCATTGTCTTTGCATGTATAACACAAGATATAAATATTTCCTGTAACTGGCACATGGTACTGTGGGTTTGGAGTGGAGTAGATGGGACAGGATACTGGTGATACTACTGAATCAAAGATTATCTGTCTCAGATTTGCAGCCTTCAGTGGTCATTGTTCACGTTTTGAATTACTTTTATTTTTTTGCTCTAGAAATGAAAACCGGGGATGTTGTAGAACTGTTGGATGCTGCCTTCCAGCTCATTCACTTTTCTATTATTCAGAGGAATAATTATAGTGAAGTTGATGCTTGCTCATGAACAAAATAAAGGATGAGATGGGAATAAAGTTGTGTTGGGAGTTTCGATTACTTTGATTTATATTTATATATGATACACAGTTTGTCTATGTCTACCTTTTAATTAACACAATCTTGTTTTTATGAATTAATGTATTTGAATGTTATATTTACTGTAATATAAATGTGTGTATGTAATTTTAAAAATATTTTTACAATACAGTATTATATATGTTATAAGTTAAATGTATATAAATTAAAATAATCAATAGTAGTGTAACAGTTTAAAAGCTTCTACCATCCTCGTTTCTTTAAAGCTTGAAGGAAAAAATATATTTCTATATCCGAAAAATTTCAATCATTCACCTTGATCTTTCATCATGTATTTCATCTTTAACAAGGCCTCTTTGATGAAGGTGAATTACAAACCACAGTAATGTTGCCAGGACTATAGTGCCACCTAGTGCTTGAAAAATGAACAATATTCATATCTATAAAACGTCTCAGTGGGTCAGAGAAGATAGAACCCTGCTAATGTCATAGTAAAATGATTAGATTGACAAACCATTTTTTAATATTAACTTAAATTGGTAGTGTGGAATTTTTTTATAAGGTTTATAAACATTTACATATAATGATTTTCCAAAGCTCACAATCCTGTAATAGAATTTGCAGAAATTAAACCTGTTTTCTATCTTTTTTTCAACCAAATGCATTGCAAAAAAAAGTTGTAAAGAGAGAAAAGACAAAACACTGACAACTTTTAAGATGTTGGTCACCAAATATATTCAAATACAAAGTATTTACAAATATCACACTGGTTAAAAAAGGTTAAGACAAACAAAATTAAAATGCATAGTAATTACAGTCTATTTTACTATCAAATACTAGTACCAAAAGGCTTATTGGCAACAGCTTGATGATAAGGTTAATAAATTACATTACAACCAGAGGGTTAAAAAAAGAATCTTTTTTGACAATCTTACCTCTCTGTATTCAGAAAATAACTATTCTAAAATGAGCTTTTATAAATGTTTGAGACATTTCACTAAAAATGTAAACACTTTTTTTCACTGTACCCAAAATCAAAATGTACAATCAAACATAAAATGTATAGGATGTATACAATACAGCCATCTGATGAATCCTAATGTACATACTTTAGGTTGTGACCACATTGACGTCATCTGACAGTTCTGTTCCTAAATGTACAAATTGCAACCATTGTTTAAAAAAAAAAAAATACTGTAAAATGAATGGACAGCATTTAGGCCACACTCACATTAAATGTCAATCCTAGTAAACCTTTATGTCGGGGTCTTCCCAACTCCAGAACTGGCCAATGCCATTATCTTATCTTCAGATCCTAAAAAGGTAAGATACATTTGATTATTAAATAGTTATTAAGCAAAATATGCTTCAATAGTCATAATTAGCTGCTTCTCATCTTACCCAGGCTCGCAGTCACCTTCTCAAAGTGGCTCAGAGTGGCACTAGCATTCGCAGCAAGAAACGCTTCATCCTCTGTTGTCAGCTGTGCATTCAAACAATTTACAGATATCAGAAATGGCTTAACACGTGAGTCTAGAAATAGAAGCGAGAGTATTTGTGTCAGTAATAGCCCTCTCACCTTCTCGCCAAGTTTTCTCAGAGCCGTGAGGATCTCCACTTTCTGCTGAGTGTACACATCTCGAGGGAGCTTACCAACCATCACATCACGGTCCATCTGAATTCATACAGTATCATATGAACATATTTAAGTCTTTGCATATATATTTGCATATTTGAAAATGTTAACATGTGCTTGTCACCTCAGCCAGCCTTGTCCTCAATTGCCCTGGCTGCTTTTTAGCAAACAGCCGAATGACTTCTGGCGTCTTGAATGCCTGACTGATGGCAGCTTGGATCGCCTGATAAATATTTGCAGTCATAAATGATCTCTCAGCATGCATAATTAATTATACCAGTAGATGTAGATGTCTTTTTACAGAAAAAACCCCCACATATATATGTGACCCTGGACCACAAAACCAGTCATAAGTCACACGGGTATATTTGTAGCAATAGCCAACAATACATTGTATGGGTCAAAATTATTGATTTTTCTTTCATGCCAAAAATCATTAGGATATTAAGTAAAGATCCATGAAGATATTTTGTAAATTTATCAAAACTCATTTTTTGATTAGTAACATGCATTGCTAAGAACTTCACTTGGACAACTTTAAAAATGATTTTCTCAATATTTTGACTTTTTTGCACCCTCAGATTCCAGATTTTCAAATAGCTGGATCTCGGCCAAATATTGTCCTATCATAACAAATCATACATCAGTGGAAAGCTTATTTATTCAGAGAAGGTACCATTGTGACTTATTTTACAGTCCAGGGTCACATATGAACTTTAATACAATAAAATCTAAATGTTTACCAGTTGCATTCCCCCCAGTTCATCAACTAGTGTCATATTCCCAGACATCAACTTCTTTAATGACTCATTGAACTCGCTCAACTGTTCTAGTGTCTCTTTTTTGGTTTCTTCATATTCCTCCTCATCAAGTTCTTCTCTGAAATAGAAAAAAATAGTCAAATTTGTGCATATAACTGAATGTAGACGTGTTATAGAGAACTGATGGGATGTCATTACCTGCACTCCTCTAAATCCTGAAGCTGTTGCATTAACCGGTCCAGCTGTTCTTCCATGTTTTGTCTCAGTTTGGTTGTTTCTGATGTCCCTCTAGAAGCCATTCTTTATCTTTTGAAATAAATAACAGGCACCAATCACATATTTTCATACAAAACATGAGATTTCCTACTGTTGCTACATATGTGAATGTCACAGCTGATATGATTTGATATCCACCCAGGTATTTAAACTGAACTGATCAGTATTAGTATGCAGTGTTGGCTGTGTCAAGGTAAATACCGTTACTTAAGCTTGGTTAACCATCACATCCATGAATACATGAAATCAATCGCATTCTTTTGTCACCCTGCTTTATTCTCTCTCACTGCGCAGTTAGCTTAGCTTGCTCTAAAATATATAAAAACAAACAAATGTACGAACTTTAGAGTCCTAAACGACGTGGTTTTACGTGAATCAAGTAGTAACTCTCACCCGTACTTTTACCTCCAAAAACGTCCAACTGATAAAGACAAAATTACAATAAGATTTAAGTTCCTAAATCCAGTTGCTAAGGTGTGGTTTGCTAGCACTATTTATCTTCGATAGAAATCCAATGGCTTTTCTGCGTAAACTCTGCGCAGAGTTGATTGTCATGAACACACTCTGAACACTTAAGAATTGCGCATGGTCACGCGCGTTCAGCGTTTGTTCCACAGTACTGCTAGCACAACAACAACACATTTTGTCGGTCTTGCTGTTACTATAGAGTAATATTTCGCTGCATCTGTTGGTTATATAAATGCGGTGAAGTTTTACTGAAACCAAAGACTGTCTATAACGTTAGAGTACCCTAGAATAGTCAAGGGACTTTGCTGAAACACACTGCAGTCAGATAAATAGGAAGCACGATACAAGTTTGTTGAATTGGTAAGAAGTAAACACGTTTAGTCCTGCTTTCATGACATATTCGTGAGCATATTTGTGAAATGGGGTTTTATTGTATAGAATATCATTCATAAACCAGCTGAATCTTTGAGAATAGGTTTTTATTAACACTGTTTCCTCGTGAACTAGTAATGCTAAGTTGCATCTTATTACCTACACTTTTGAGACATGAAACAAGATTTAGTTGTAATATCCATTTAGTTTATATATAAGTTTAAATTTAATTACAATAACAATACATCCAGAAACAAAACTTTATTATTAATAATAATTTGTATGTTATATATAAAATATGTTGTCTATATATTTTTATCTAGATGACTTTTTTCTGCTGACAGCATTTTTTATATGATCAATGTCATCACAAGAGAAAACCAAAGTGGTGCTGCTGGCATGTGGGTCCTTCAACCCCATCACAAACATGCACCTGCGTATGTTCGAACTGGCTCGGGATCATCTTGAAGACACTGGTATGTTTCAAATTAATTATGTGTTAAAGGTATAGGCCTAGTTCACCCAAAAATGGAAATGTTTTCATCATTTACTCACCCCAAGTTGTTCCTAACCTGTATGTTTTTTTCTTCTTCTATTGAACACAAAAGAACAACTGAAGAGTTGACCGCCATTGTACAGAAAACAATTTTATTGATGTCAATGGCTACCAGCAACTGGCAACTGTTTGGTTACCAACATTCTTTGCAATATCGTTTTTTGTTCAACAGAAGAAAGAAATTCATACAAGTCTGGAACAACATGAGGATGAGTAAGTGATGACAAAATGTTATTTTTTGGGTGAACTATCCCTTTAATGTGAATCTATATTATTATAAAAGTCATCTATTGTGTTATCACTCATTAAATGTGCATATTTAACATAACTTTTTTGTGGATTTAGGAAGATACAGAGTGGTGAAAGGCATAATCTCTCCAGTTGGAGATGGCTATAAAAAGAAAGGTCTGATTGAAGCCTGTCATCGGTTAGAGATGGCTAGACTAGCCACGCTGAACTCTGATTGGATCACAGTGGATGACTGGGAGAGCCAGCAGCTGGAGTGGGTGGAGACAGCCAAAGTAGTTCGGTGGGAACATCTGGAGATCATGTGATTTCAGTGAACATTTCATTTTGGGTGAAGTGAAAGATAAATCTGACACACCCATTTTGTTTTGCAAGTATTGTAGTGTATTTTTGCATGAGTTCCATGTCACATCTGATCTTGTGTGGTTGGACGTCATATTTGATGTGCTACTACGTCAAGTTTTATGCCAACTTGACATTTAATCAGATCACTCTGATCTTTACTAGGCACCATGCAGAACATATTTCCAGCGAGAACAACAATGATGAGGTGGATACAGTGAGGTGTGGGAAGAGGAGAAAGCTGGGGCAAAATACAATCATCTGTCAGAGCTCTTCTTATATTAACCCAAAAGAAGGTATGATAAAATGATAAAAAAGCTAAAATAATCCTTCATAGGATTACTGTTCCTATGGCTCAGAGCGGTTAAAAGGGTGTTTACCTTAGAATGCCACTCTGTCACAATACCTTACAATGGGCAATAAAATGAACAGCTGTTGTGCCCTCGGGACAGAAGAGAAACAATGTGCAGCGAGATATATTGCGTTATAGTGTTTACAAAGTTCAGCGCCATCTGCATCTCAGCACTGTCTGACAGCATTCCTCTGCAAGTGGAACACTTTGAAGCAAATGTATAGGTG
The DNA here is from genome assembly GCF_012432095.1 of Onychostoma macrolepis. Lineage (NCBI taxonomy): Eukaryota > Metazoa > Chordata > Actinopteri > Cypriniformes > Cyprinidae > Onychostoma > Onychostoma macrolepis. The sequence goes on from NC_081177.1 coordinate 12,227,713, forward strand.
TGATTAGTGAGACCTTAAACAACAAATGAAGAGAAAAAGGAGAAATGCTTTTTGAGAACAGATCAGTGTTTCCTACTGGATTTTGCAGTAAGCACTGATTTTTACAGCAGTAACTGGTCCTAACAATATACTAAAATGAAACCGTTTAATCTGTATTTACGTTTTTGTAACACAATTTCAGTGTTGAAATCAATGTCACATGATCCTTCAGAAATCATTCTAATATGCTGATTTGAAATGCGAGAAATATTTCTTAATATTAATGTTGAAAACAGTTGTGCTGTAAAATGTTTGTGGAAAACATGATTTTTCAGGATTCTTTGATAAATATAAAGTTCAAAAGGATAGTATTTAATTGAAATAGGAATCTTTTGTAATAGTATAAATGTTTTTACTGTCACTTTTAATTTAGTGTGTTCTTGCTGATTATTATTATTATTAATTTTTTTTTTTTAATCTTCATGACTCCAAACTTTTAAACGGTAAAATTTTTAAATAAGCTAAAATATAATTTATTTTGCTGCGGCATTCTGTTATGTTCTACATACTTTGTCTTCATGCTTTAATAATATTTAGTTGCAGTAGAACAACCTAACCATACTGTAATTGACACATGTGTCCCTGGACCACAAAACCAGTCATAATTAGCACCGGGTATATTTGTAGCAAGAGCCAAAAATACATTGTATGGGTCAAAATTATCATTTTTTCTTTTATGTCAAAAATCATTAGGATATTAAGTAAAGATCATGTTCCAAGAAGATATTTTGTAAATGTCCTACCGTAAAAATTTCAAAACTTAATTTTTGATTAGTAATATGCATTGCTAAGAACTTCATTTGGACAACTTTAAAGGCGATTGTTTTGCATCCTCAGATTCCAGATTTTCAAATAGTTGTATCTCGGCCAAATATTGCCTGCTCCTAACAAACCATACATCAATGAAAAGCTTATTTATTCAGCTTTCAGTTGTTGTATAAATCAATAAATCAATTTTGAAAAATGACTGGTTTTGTGGTCCAGGGTCACATATACACTGCGTTCCAAATTATTAAGTGATATATCAGTAGGATTTTGGTACAATAAAGAGTCAGATTTTTGTTTGTGTTGTTTTTCACATCTTTTTAGTTAACTGATTGTTCCACATTATTAAGCAAGTCACAGTTCTCATGAAATATGGTGAGGAAGAAAGATCTTTCTGAAGATGAAAAGTATGAAACAATGCAATGTCTTGCAAAAGGCATCAAAACAATATTTCACGAAAAGCAAATAGAAATTATTGAACAGTCAAAAGATTTGTGAGTGACTTAGAGCACAGAAGATCTTGGTCAGATAAAGATTTATTAAGGAAAGTTTTTGTCAAACAAATGAACTGTATCGTAATACCAGCTGTAAAAAAGCCACTGCTGAGCAGCAAACGAAAAAAAAAAAGAAAGTCTCAAGATCCTCTTCATGCAGACTGGCTGTTGTGTGTAAAGCTGCGTTTCAGTCACTGCTAACCAAACCTCACAAAGAGAAACCTGCACGGTGACTGTAGAAATACATTTTCAAACTGTTTAGCACCATGGTATTTATGCAGTATGGCAAAGTGTGTTGTCCTGCATGAAAATCCTTTTATTTCCGAGAGCACTATTCTTCATTTTATACCACAGCAGAACATGGTCAGTTATGAACTCCACATATCTTGCAGAAGTCATTTTTACACCCTAAAATGACCCAAATCATCACCCACCGCCTCCTTGCTGATGTTGCAGTCTCATTGGAATAGGATGGCCATTCATCAACTATCAGAAATCCATTTATCTGGACCATCCATTGTACTGCAGCATTCGTAAGTGAATAAAACTATTTAAAAACAAGTCTTCGTGTGTTTCTACAGACACCATGCAGGTTTCTCTTTGTGAGGTTTGGTTAGCAGTGACTGAAACGCAGCTTTACACACAACAGCCAGTCTGCATGAAGAGGATCTTGAGACTCCAGTAGCTTCAAACACCTGTTTGCTGCTCAGCAGTGGCTTTTTTACAGCTGGTATTACAATACAGTTCATTTGTTTGACAAAAACTTTCCTTAATAAATCTTTATCTGACCAAGCTCTTCTGTGCTCCAAGTCACTCACAAATCTTTTGACAGTTCAATAATTTCTATTTGATTTTCGCCAAATATTGTTTGTTTTGATGCCTTTTGCAAGACATTGCATTGTTTCATACTTTTCATCTTCAGAAAGATCTTTCTTCCTCACCATATTTCATGAGAACTGTGACTTGCTTAATAATGTGGAACAACCTCTTTAAATAGGGTTTCCATTTACCTAAGAAGAACTGGCAAACTATTGAACAAACCTGTCTGAGATTGATACCAGTTAACTAAAAAGATGTGAAAAACAACACAAACAAAAATCTGACTCTGTATTGTACCAAAATCCTACTGATATATCACTTAATAATTTGGAACGTAGTGTTGGTTTGCCCATATGGCTTTGAAAAGAGCACATTTTTCAAATGACTCATGACTTTCATAAAAAGATCCATGATTAAAGCAGTCACTATAACTAATATGATGTTTATCATTGTCATAAATCTATATTTTAGACACCCCTCATCTAAACCTCCTGTGTGGTGCTGATGTGCTGGAGTCATTTGGTGTCCCCAACCTTTGGAAGCCAGAGGACATTGAGGAGATAGTGGGTCGCTACGGTGTGGCGTGCATCACCAGATATGGCAGTGACCCTGAGAAGTTTATCAATCAGTCTGATGTGCTATACAAACACCGTAAGAACATCCATATGGTTCGAGAATGGGTGACCAATGAGATCTCAGCCACCCATGTGCGCCGTGCCCTACGCAGAGGACAGAGTGTCCGCTACCTGCTGCCTGACCCTGTGGTGCGCTACATTCAGGAACACAGTCTGTATAGCGCTGAGAGCGAGCAGAAGAATGCTGATGCTGTCCTCGCCCCTTTACAGAGATACACCAGCACTAACTAGACTGATGTTCTGCTGCTCTTAAGCTAGTTTCTTGTTCTGTTAGTGGTCTTTGATTGAGGGCTGGTCTGTTACCCACAGAACTTGACGTTCTTAGTTAATTTTGCTTCCTTGAACTCATTTGGTTGTGAGTGATTGCTTTGCATTGTATCATGAATGATTCAGTATGATAAATAATATGATGAATTTTGTGAAATATTTTTTTATTTAATTTTAATAAAGATTGATACATTCATATAAATACTTATATTGTAGTTCACTGCCAAACATAGAAGAGGAATTTTTATCAATTATTTTTGAGTTTAAGCTCACTGTTTGCCTCCAATAAATGCTCTTCCATTTGGGTGCTAATAAATGAAAAATCTGTTTACAATCATCCTTTTCTCTTTTGGTAACACTTTATTTTAAGGTGTCCTTGTTACACGTTACATGTACTTACAGTTATAATAACCATAAATGATGCATAATTACATGCAAGTAACCCTAATCCTAACCCTAAACATATAGTAAATTCATGTATTTAATTATATTACTCTGCACTTAAATGTCCTTTAAAATAAATTGTAACCTCTCTTTTTTATTATTATAATACATATCTGTAATCTTTAAAACAAAATGCTTATATAACAAGAGTTAAGGGTCATTGAGAAGGTTGCTCTAGAATTCGAGCTATGATATGCCACATTTGCTCTGTGACATTTATTTGAGAAGTGAGAACATTTGCTCTGAGCATTTAAACATCAGATATTTTTTATCTGTGTGTTTTAGTGCTGACATCTTGGCATGTGGAGAACAGCAGTTTGACAGTGAAGCTCTTCCATAGTTACAGAACATGATCTTAATCTGAAGGCCTGTTAGATCAGTGCTAATATATGAGGCCTTTTGTTTTAGCACACAGACTAAATAAAAGTGGGAATTCCCAGGAATAACGTGATTACGCATATAGTGAAATAGTTTGTTTCCTGTGAAGGTCACACTTCACATATCCATTGTCATCTATATTCTCCCTCAGGCATGTCCTCGTGACCTGGTAAAATTTAGAAATACTAAACATGAAAAGGACATTACCTGAGTTTCCCTGACTCACAAAACTGACTGAAAGATTTTTTTGCATTCATTGATAAAATGAATGGCTCTTTCATTGATTGTGTCACTTTGGTTGATGACATTTGCATATAATTAAATCAGAAGGTGTAATATGCACTTTCAAGTCACATTTGACACCTTGTAGTTTTGTTTATTGTGATCAGATTTGTTTAATCAGTAATGTGACATATAAAAGATGTCTTAAGCTTAGGCTATACAGATTATCCACAATAGCCTACATTTTAAGCAGATTTATTTTATCCATATAATGCCACTTAATTCAATTGTAGTTAACACCTATTCTTCCTCAAAATAGTAAGTTTCGGTCTCTATACTTATCATCATTTAAGAAATTCACAGTAATTTCACGCTCATGTGATGATGATGTCGTATGTGGGATATTTGAGAGTAATGGAACTTTTTTTTTTTGCTCTTAAGAAACCTTTGTTCAAGTTACAAGGAAGAAGAGAAAAACTGAAGGCATGCAAACAAAGTTAACGAAAGTAAAATGAGTTTGAATATCTTATAGGATTTTGTAATGGATATACCGCTTATTTTAATCATATATCAAGCGTTGCATTTTATATGAGTAACTTAGAGTCTGAACAGGTACTATTGTGTTTACGGGTGTATTTTGTCAAACTATTTCCACACAAACACTTGCCAGACACGTTTTACTTTATGTAAGGTATGACCTCTAAATACGTAGACTACTAAGTACCGCCCACTCAGCTAACAACAGATATAAATGCTGGGAATCCTTCTGTCTGTCATACCTTGCACCTTGTTTTCTACTGGAATAATCTGCAGACGTTTATCAAAATGCCTGTAAGCCTCTGTGGTACTTGGGACATGGTGAGCAATGTCAACTTAGAGGGATACATGATTGCTTTAGGTAAGAGTGCATTCTTTGTCCTGTGAAATTAATAATTGCTCACAATTCTGTCGCTAAAACTTAAAAATTGCATATTATATTATATTATTCCATTTGTTTAATGTATGTCAGGATTAACAGATCCTAAACTTTGTCTTCTCACAGGGATCGGTCTGTACACCCGCAAGATTGCCCTGAAGTTAAAACATCGTAAAGTGATCGAGCAGGTGGGGGATCAATATGTCGTCAAGACTCTCAGCACCTTCAGAAACTACACTTTCTCCTTCAGAGTCAATGAGGAGTTCGAAGAGTTCACCAAGGGGCTGGATGGCAGACACTGCAAGGTATTACAAAGTTTTATCATTATATTGCAACACATAATTGAGTTATTATTACTATAATAATTACATGTAACATGTAACAAGGACACTGTAAAATTAAGTGTTACATTATTTATTTATTTATTTTCATGACATTTAATAGAACATATTTTACTACATAAGAACACAGACAGGCCTTTAGGCTGTTTGAATACAAATATTTGCTGAAAAGACAATATGGAGAATGCACTTAATGCACTGTTTGAAATTAAACTGAAATCTATTTGTCTAGTCTCTGGTGGCATGGGAGGGGAACAAGTTGGTGTGCATTCAAAAGGGTGAGAAGAAGAACAGATTTTGGGCACACTGGATCGAGGACGACAAACTCCATTTGGTAAGTGTGAAATTAATCTTACACTATAAGAACCTGTAATACACGTTAATGTAACACACTAATACTCATACCTCTCAACCCTTTATAGGAATTGCACTGTGAAGATCAAGTCTGCAAGCAAGTTTTCAAACGGGTTATTTGAGGTCCTTCTGTGGAGCTTACTGTGAGAAAAGGTGTTTTGATTTAAACAAAGCAGTTTACACTTCTGAGTCAGAGGAATATGATGCAAGAAGAAGAACCATGAGTTTCAACTTCTGCCTCAAAGCCTGACTAATCAATTGCATTCAGTGAGAGGCTTGCAGACTGAGCCATAGCGTCTATGAGCATGATGTATAATGCCACTAGAGGGCTCTATAAGACCACGAACAAACAAAACTCAGGTCAACAGCAGTTTACCCACTGGAAACACTGTACGTTGTCAATAGTTGTGCCACCATTGCCTAATCATGTTTACATGTAATACAAGAACCACATTCACAGACATTTTGCAATCTGTAATGTGCTTCTGTATAGGACTGTGCCTCTTTTTGAATATTTAAAAAACATTTTGTAACTGGTTTAGTTGTATTTTTTTGTTTATTTTTATAGCCTTGTTAAGATTTACAGTTTTGTTTATGTTACAGCTAAATATGCACACTGTGTTCATTCAGTTACTTGAATTCAACACCTTGTTCAATTACTTGAATGTCCCTTATTGTGCAATAAACTTTGAAACAAGTTATAATATACTTTGTGTGTTTATTTGCCAATACTAGGTTGTAATGTCTCTTTTAGAAGGAATTGCAAGCAAGAAACTATCATCATCATTTATCTTTTTTAAAACAACAGCAACAAATACAGTCATTCAGTCACTTTACAAAACAAATGATTAATATACTTTGAAAAAAGAGTAGTATGTAAAGAGTATGAAAAACATAGCCTACTTTGTTTTCTTATTGTCAATCCCTGGTTTGTGGCGTCTTTATCCTGGGGATGATTAAATTAACAAATGAAGCAGAAAGATAATAAACTTCATAAAAATAAAATTAACCGATAAAGATATGGAGCGAATCCAAATGATGCAATATATTTTATTTATTATTTATTTATTTATTCAAGCGTGAATAGAATTGTTCTCATGATTAATCCCTTGTAAGCTATATAATAGCTGCATAGGATATATGAATAGCCTTTTATTCAAGCTAATAAGACTTGGTTGTGAAGAAAACAAGTCTCTTGAGGTCGCCTCAGCAGTGAAATCAGTTTCCTGAACTGCCGCAGCCTGGAATGTGTTGATCTCGCGTCACGTGACTCCAGATCCAAAATGGCCGCGTCGGTGTTTTGACGAATAATACTTTTGTGTTTGTTTCATTCTTAACAGAAACCGAAGATAACCCTTCCAGATCGGAAAAAAATCAGCCACGCGCGTTTGATGTTTTAATATAAAGATTTAAATTAGACAATCACAGCTCTCTGATATTTGTTTTATGGTTCAGACTATGCACTTTTGGTGTTTATAAGGAAGCTAGCTGACTGGCTAGCAACATAATTAAGCTGAAAATTAAAAGAAAGGCAATGGAGCAGCTCAGTCCTGAAGAGGTAAGGCTATTTTCACACAGTTTAGTCTATTTACAGTCGAAACTGCTTCTGTTATAGCACGACTGTTGTGTTTTTGTGTTTATTAGAGGCTTATTGGCTTGTCATTGTCACCTTCTTTTTCAATCGCAGTAATGATGGGATAAGCTAACAGGACACCGGCTAATCAACAGCTCCGTATATCCAGATTAAATTTATTTCGCTTGGAAATATGAGGCTATGTTATGAATCTCATTTTGAGCCACTTAAGCGCCGATTTAGAAGCGAATTAAATGAGAATATGGAGGTTATTTCCAGTCAGCTCGTTAGCAAGTGATACGTTTGACAAACTGCATCTGCCGCAAGCCTCGATCATCTGCTTTTTTCTTATTTTTTATTTTCACAATTAAAATAACATCCTTATCGTTTTCAGTCGCTGGGGAGCGTGTAACCAGTTGACAAGTTAAAATTTCTTTTGTGAAGATTTTCTTCACTGGGAATCCAAAATGGCTGAAAGACTGTCGTGTGAAGAAATAAAAATCATTTTGGGCCAGATGTTTGGTCAATTTAACTTACAGTCGTAAAAACATGTGCAATTATCAAGGTTACCTTTCACAGGGGTATGCATTTGATTAAATGGCATCTGGTTTAGAAACTGTAATCATGCGCAACAAGCTTTTGTCAAGCGTCAGGTCAGTATATTTATCATGGGGTCAGCTGTTGAACCTGAAAACGTTTTGGTTCAACTTGAAAAAACGCAGTATTTAATGGTAAAATTTACTGTAAGTGCATTTTATCCCTTGGTTTCAGGTTTTGGATATTGTTATTTGGCACTGGTGGATATTGCTGTATGTCACTAGTGTGTATTTACAGTCAGGGCTTTGTGTTTAGTTGTTCTACTGTAAATTAAGACCAAACTCTGCCCAGCTCTGACCTGAAAAACAGCTTAAACCAGTCTATGCGCGTTTGCTGGTCTCACTTTTGAGCTGGTCTAGCTGGGAGACCAGCAAACCATCTTAAGCTGGTTCAAGCTCTTTTTCATCAGCCGTCTTATATTAATTTAAACTAATAGTCAATAATTTGATTAAAATAGAGAATAACTGTACAAAATAGATAAGTAAAACAATTTTGATTTTTAAATCATGAATGTCAGCCATTTACCTTGGATCTTAATTTCAGCCAGAGCTGATATACATTTTCAAAATAAGCTGTGATTATTATAGATACCAGATAGATATAGATACCATTTTAGCTATTCCATGTAATTATGAAAAAATAATATTTTATTGAATGCGAGTTGCAGAAGCATTATGTCTTTGAACTGAGGTGCATCATCCTTTGCTGATTCAAACTGGTTTTTACCTTTATTTTATTTATTTTTTTCAATTTTGATTCATTCAAGTCATGAATTTTTTACATCCTTGCCATTTCACTGACAGTATTTGCTGTGGAAGCCGAGGCCTTCTCCATCTCAAATGACTCACTCCGCTGTGTAGAGCTGATTCGTCACTGCTTAAAATAATGATGGCTTTAGAACTTTAAATACATCCTACTGTTTGCCTTAAAAGCGTGTGAAATGGTAAATAAATTCCCTCTTTGCTTTTAAAGGTCTATCCTTGTGTTTACCAACTAAGAGCAGTTAATGTCATCAGACTGTAAACTATTGCTCATTATTGATTTGTAATTAGATTAAATTGTAATTAATCTGCCTTGTTTAGATCCGTAGAAGGCGACTGGCCCGGTTAGCTGGAGGGCAGACGTCACAGCCCAGCACCCCCCTCAGTACCCCTTTGACATCCCCACAGAGAGAAACTCCCCCAGGACCCTTGCCAGGGCCCTCCGGGGCCTCATCACAGCCTGTCCCACCAGCTCCATCTCACACTCTGGGCCTAAATGCACAAAATGTCACCCCTGCCACCTCTCCTATGGGGGCCTCAGGTAAGTGCTGTGTGGACTTTATCATTCAAAGACATTCAGCGAGGATGCACTGAATTGATTAAAAGTGACAGCAAAGACATTTAGAATGTTACACAATATTTCGATTTCAAGTAAATTCAGTTCTTTTGAACTTTGTTTGCATCAAAGGCTTTCGGGAATAAATGTATCAGTTTCCACAAAAATATTAAGCAACACAACACTTTTTTTCAACATTGATTCATTGATTCCTGAGCAGCAAATCAGCATATTAGAATGATTTCTGAAGGATCACGTGACACTGATGACTAGAGTAATGGATGCTGAAAATTCAGCTTTGCCATTGCAGAAATAAATTACATTTTAAAATATGTTCAAATAGAAAACAATTTTTAAATGTAATATGGAAAAATTGTATTGTTTTAACCCTCATGTACTGTTCAAAAACAGGTGACTTCCTGTATGGTCCGGGTCAAATTGACCCATATTGGATTCAATGTAATTCCACAAAAATTCTGACATATAAAAATACATACAATCAATAAACTTTTAATATCAGTACTTTTCACACATTTCAAAAAATGAATATCTGAATTTATGATTTATAAAAATGTTTTTAACCACTATTTTTGACTGCCACTCCCCCAGACCTGTGAGATGTTTGCGATTTGAACATTTTTTAACGATAATATCTTGGTCTAAACCTAAAGTAATCTTGACCAATTATATATAATTTGAAAGGTTTTGGACTCTAGTTTTCATATTTGGTGACTGTTTTTCAAAGAAATGACGGAGAATCTATCGCTATTTATCTATTGCTCTATTTATGATATAGTGCCAAACACACTTTTATTCTATATGTATGTTTTTATGTGTTTTAGAGAGAGAATTCAAATCAAATATTAAAGTTACTGGCCAGACTTTTTCTGAATAGGGTGTCTACTTCATAAATATTTTTAAAAAATTATGGAAATATATAGTTCAGAACACTCAAACAATAAATGGAAATCTAGAGTCCCTGTATATCACCTAGTGGAAAAGTGTGGTACTGCATCCACAAAATCGTACTTAAAGTAAATTTTTTGAGATATCAACCTAAAATTTGGCACAAAACTTGTTCAGATGATTGGCTTTGATTTTCTTGAAGATTTGGTGGTAAACATATTTTGTAAAATTGCTATTTTAAATAAAATAGAAAACAAAATAGAAATATTTTACATTTTCATACATTTAAACTTCTGTAACTTTTTATAAATTTACTTTTATAACTGTTTTACTTCTACAATAACCTGTGATGTTTCACCTTTAAAAAGATACCAATCTTAAGTCTGTGCTCTGAAGTATTCAAGTTTTATAACAATTTTAGCCGGAAAAGTCATTTTTTATGTCTGTGCTCAAAAACTGTGACTTGCAGTTAAAAGGCTAAATGGTTTTGTTTTTTTTGGAGCTCTGAAATACAACAAAGGAATTTGTTGTTATTTTGTGTGTATTTCAGTTGCTTTTGAATGGATGACTGTGCGGGTCAAATTGACCCACGAACATCACAAATGTATAATAATTTCTGTATGTACATTTCACAACACATCAGCGTGTTGAAACTTCGCATACATGTTCATGACCCTAAATGAGGAAAAGTCACAAAATTTCAAGAAAAAAAACATGTTAACTGATATTTCTGACAACTCAAAAATCAAAACGGGTCAAATTGACCTGGAACAGTACATGAGGGTTAAATGTATTTCTGATGAAAAATGGCATTATTACTGACATAAAAGCATCACTATTATTGATCCCAAACTTTTAAATGATAATGTATATTTGAGAGAATAAAATGTTATAGTTTTACTCTCAGAACATGGGAATTTCCCTTATTTTCATTTTTACAAATGCAAAGCAGATTGTTTGCTTTCAGATGCAGCCTTTGTGTTCAGGGGAATTTTTGAAGGCATGAAACACAATTTTTATATTGCACCTGACTGGGTCAATAAATGCAGTTTTATACAGAGTTGTCCACTAGGTTGCAGGCAGCTCTCCTGCAGTGTCCCAGTTCATTCCATTCAATGTTATTAATTGTAAATATTGGATATTTTATAGACACACAGTGCGTTTGAGTTGACAGATGTGAGTAGTATTTGAAATCCCATTGTAGGTTCATTGTAATGAAATATTACTATGACTGTAATCTTGTCTTAGTATAAAATTTTGAGGATAAAATGACCAATGTAATAATATTGAGGATCTAAGTGGCCAATTTGTAATCTTGTGTGGATGAAGCTTTAATACTCAAGCTATATAGCATTAGCTGTTTGTACTTGACTATAGTGATTGAATCAATGGGCTTGTTTTAAAGATTTTTTGATCAGTGTTGATATCTAGGTAAGTGATTTTTGGCTGAAGAAATTGCACCGTCATGGAGGTGGCACAGCCTTGGCCAGGGTTTAAATAAGGGCACATAGACAGGCAAGACTGATGACTCCGTTTTGTTCTTGTTGTGCCGTAGTCCCTTTTTTTTTTTTTTTTTTTTGTTAAATGTCAGTGTGCCGTGTGGTGAAGTTCCTCTTTAGTTTCATTTTTACAGTCTTTTATTGTCCCGTAGATGAGCTGTAAAATTTCTGTAATTTCATGCTGTTATATATTGAGACAGAAGACATGACATTCAAATTAAGCTATATTGGTTGATTTTGGATGATGCTAATTTGATTCTTATTCTCTTGTACATTCGTTTTAGTTTGTATCACACATTTGATCAAAACAAGTTTTGCTTGTTTTTTCTTTTTGGTTTTTGGCACTGATCTACTGTTCATTTAAAAAACATTTCAGTTAAAGTCTTTATGATTGCATACTTAATTACCTTGGAGCCTTGTTAAACTGAAATGGGGGATTGAATAAGTGTTTTGAGCTGGTGTGTGTTGTCATTGGAAACAACTATGTCCTGTGCCCACTGCCACGCATTATTCTAGGTCTTTGAGCACATAATATCCACAGTTGCATGGAAAAAGCTGTTCTAGCACAAGTCTGCTTTCTGTTGTAGCTTCTCTCTGGAACATACAGCATTGATATGAAATCAATCATAAGACAGAAACCAGGTCCAGTGCATTCACTCCTCTATTAATAGCCTTTAAACATTCTGGTTAGGTTTGTTGTTGACCTTTAACCCCAAGTAATAAATGACTGCAGTTAATACATCCCAAACCACTTAGAGACTGTGTATTTTTTTTGTTAATTATTTTAGTCTTCTTGGCTGATTTGTTTTGTAAACATACTATTTCTAATGAATACTGAAATGCAATTTTGAAAATCTCCCATTGACAATATTAACCGACATCAATTTAATAATTGCATTTTTAATTATAATTGGTTGTCTCTATAACAAAGATTTGCATATCGAATTATGATTATTCATGCCTTTCTGTATTTTTTTTTAACCATGTTCTTGCATTGCAGTTTTATCAACAGCATAAACATGTTATTATTGCATTGAAATATTAGCAAAATTTTCGGGAAAATTTGCAGACTTAAAAAAATTTCCATTGTTAATAGGGTAGCAATATATGACAGCTTACGCAGAAGACACTTTCAAACCAATCAACTTTCTGTTGGTCAACATGGCAAAATTCACTTGACCAACCCGACGGTGATGCAAAGGCCATCTGTGGAAATCTTTTGTCCTGTTACAAAATTCTTGAAAGTGTGAATTCTGTTGAAGTGACTAAATTTTGCCTGTGAAATAGGGCTTCGTGAGTGTGAAAAAAATTTAATTGCATGTTTGTTTTTTTTCCTGAGAGAATTTGCAATTGTGAGGTTAAAATTTTATAAAAAGACAAAAAAAAATCCAGGTTTGTTGTGCTTGTTTTAGGGCTGCATTTTGGCCAGAATATTGTGATTATATATCAGTAAGACTATGAACTAGTAATATGATTATTATCTAATAAAAACTTTTTATTTCTTAATGAAAATAATAAGGATCCTAACAATGCCACTGATTCATTTAATTGATATATTGATTTAAAATGTACTTTGATTCATTGTGCTGCACTGATATGTGCTTCAAGAATTGCTGATGTAGATTTATATATATATTTTTTTTTTCCTCTAACTCTCCGCTTATTTTCTGGGTAAAAGAAGTCCATATTTCCAGACAAGTGTTTGCAAACCTTGGAAGATTTAGTGCGATTTAGAGATCCATTTTCATGGCATGTTCGATTGTTCAAAATTAATGTTCTTTAGTTAAACTTTAACTATGTGTTTTGTATTCCAGCCATGAAAGTTTTAGAAAGTTTTTCTTGAGCTTGATTACAGCTTAGCCAATTTTTTCCATGACACAATCAGCAGGTTCGTACTCAAACACAGTGCTTCCTTTTGTGCTTTCCATTACCGTAGGGGTTGCTTACCGCAGCCAGAGCAGCGAAGGGGTCAGCTCTCTCTCCAGCTCTCCATCTAACAGTCTGGAGACACAGTCCCAATCCCTGTCCCGCTCCCAGAGCATGGACATAGACACTGCCTCCTGCGAGAAGAGGTGAGAGACAGCCATGGACCTTTGTCCTCTCTGCACTCCTAATCAAAGATAGAGCATGACGTAACAGCTCAAACTGAGATTGTGCTGGAGATGTAGTATTGTATCTCACTTCAAGTAGTCTCTTTAATCTGCAGAATCTATGTTCTAACAACTGTTGGATTGCAAATGCTTTTGTACTCCAGCCACATAATTTCTGAAGTGCATATAAAGATGAATACATACATCTTTATATATGAAGTTAACCCTCTCTATCATTAGCTACATAGTTTTTGTATCTTCCATTGTACCTTTGTATTAATGAATGAATGTATCTTCTATTGTACCTTTATAACATACAGTGCTAAAGTTATATTGTTTGACAGTTAAAGAGTTGAACTGCTACTTGAGCTAGATCTCATCTTTGTGGTCTACAGCATGTCCCAAGTAGATGTGGACTCAGGAATTGAGAATATGGAGGTGGAAGACAGTGATCGCAGAGAGAAAAGGAACCTGGCTGAAAAGGTAACCAGATGCACTAATAAAAAGATAATTCTTTTTATTTAATGGCCAGTAACGGATAAGTAGCATATTAAATTGTTATACTATTTGTCTAAATAACTAAAACATGTTTAATAGGGTATTAGTGTTTTTAATAATGAACTTTGAGTCTTAGATGATAGCAAAGTTAATCTAAAAGTGCATGATCATTTTCTCTACTTTTTGCAATATCCAATATCGGCTGATACCGATAAACAATGTGCTGGACAATGGGGTCGAGTCACAAAGTTGGAGAACCACCAATCTAAAGTATTTGTAAGTGACGTGCTGAATTAATATTTGCAGGATTCCTCATCCAGTTCTGACGTCTCTGAAGAGCAGGCTTTACACCTCATCTGTAAGATCTTGCGTGTCTCTTGGAAGGAGCAGGACCGTGATGTCATCTTTCTCCCCTCACTTGCTGCTGAATTCCAGAAGAACCCTAGGGATGGTATGGACAAAGCAATAGAGGGTGTAAGAGAGAGAATTCTGATTTCTCTGGAATTGAATTGCATCGTTCTTTCTTCTTCTAGTTTACTCTGACTTCAAAGACCTGATTGGACAGATTTTAATGGAGGCTCTCATGATGTCCACCCGTTCGCGTGACTGTAACCCATTCGCCAGCTTGACCGCCACATCTCAGCCAATTACCGCTGCCAGATCCCCAGACCGTCACCTGACTCTTGTTCCACCCTCCAGCCAGAGCGGCAGTCCCATGATGCCCTGCGCTGGTTCATTCGGTGCCAGCTCTCTTTCCAGGCAAGTGTGATAGCTGACAAACTCTCCTTTTAAAAGGAATTATGTATCTACCTACCACGGTGGCCAAAAGTTTGGACTAATTAAGATTTTTTAAATGTTTTTGAAAGAAGTCTCACCACGACTGCATTTATTAGAATGTATTTTAAAATATACAGTAAAAACAGAAATAGTGTGAACTCTTTTCTGTTTTAATATATTCTAAAATGTAATTTATTCCAGTGATGGCAATGAAGTTGAATTCAGAGGCCATTACTCCAGTCTTCAGTGTCACATGATACTTCAGAAATCATTCTAATATGCTGATTTGATGCTCATTTGTTATTGGACAGAAAAACAGTTTTCAACATTGATAAAAATAATAAATGTTTCTTGAGCACCATATTCTGCATATTAGAATGATTCTCGATTAATATGACATTGAATTCAGGAGTAATGACTGCTAAAAAATTAGATTTGCCGTCACAAAAATTAATTACATTTAAAAATATATTCAAAACGGTTATTATAAATTGTAGTAATATTTCAAAATATTACCGTTTTTACTGTATTTTTAACAAAAATGCAGCCATGGTGAGCAGAAGAGACTTGTTTCGAAGAAAAAAAACCAAAATGTAATAATTCCAAACTTTTAGCCACCAGTGCACACATCCACCTACAACCCTTTGTCTCACATTCTTGATTTCTCTTTAAATTTCCTCCTCCTCCTGTGTTTCCGCCTTCATTTTCATCAATGTCTTTGTTGTTTTCAGTCTTTATGGTTGTAGCCCAAACCCACTCGCTCTGAGCTCTGCCAGAATGAGTGCTCCATCTGTCCCACTGGCTTCTGCAGCCGCCCTCCCGGTTCCCCAAGTCCTCCTGTCTCTCGCCCTCCCACCAGCCTGCCACTTCCCTCTCCATCCGCCCCTCTGCCCATCTCCCAGAGATACAGGCCCTACTCCCTTAGCTCGTCCATCCCCATAAGCCCAAGCCCCAGATCTACTCCATCTGGTATGCTTACCCCCCCTACAACTTCAGGTATACCCTCCAGCCCTTCCCCCAGACACCATAGCACCCACACCTCCATGCCTTTGCCCATCCTCCCCGGCTCTCCCAGCACTATGGCCAGAAGGACTGCGCTAGCTGCCCGGATGCCCTCTAGGTACCTTTTACACCCTGTTAGATGTGAAGTTGTATCTTTGTAGTCTTTGTGTTTTTATTCAGTCTATCTGTCTGCTTCCATTCACACACTGCGGCCACACCAGCCCTTTCTCCCTCCTCTTCTTCGCCCTGTCCGACTTGCCTCAGGACAGCAGTGATGAAGAGCTGGAGGAAGAGGAAGAGGAGGATTTTTCAAGGGTTCAGTTTGGGTCCAGGTATCAGTGCCAACGTGTGTTGCATGCTTCAGCGTGCTGCCTGGCCACTAACAACAGCCCGCTGTGCCCAATTTTGGCACCGCAACGGGCAAAAAGAATGACAGCAAATAGTGGAGTTTGATCATGTGATCTCATCAGATTGACAAATTCAGCTTTTCTGTGGACAGAGCTTTGCTGTCAGCTCAAATCGTGTTCATTGCACAAGGATTTTTTTTTTTTTTTAGACTCATTCAGCTCACGGCAGAAATGTGAGCCAGCAGACCTTTAAACTCCCACACAGGACGTGTGTGCTGGATAAGTGTTGGTGGAGGACTGATTGTCGGGCGATCGGATAATGCTAGCTGACTGTGTAACAGAACTAATGAGAGCCAGAAGCCTGCTGTGGAGTGTTGTCTCACCCTAGAGTTCACTAATGCATGCTGTCTCATGTCCAAAGACCTGCAGGGGGACGCAAGTATTAGAGGCCTGCTTTTGTTGTCCTTTTGTCATATGTTTTGCCATCATTTACTCATGATATTAACATCTGTCTCAAGGGATCTAGTGACAAATGGTCAGCGCTAAATACAGGTGTAAACTGATTCCAATGTTCCAGTCACTTGAAATGACAGTCGTAGGTAGCATGTTACCCTATCATATTTGTATATTTATACATTCATGTGAAATATCTTTTCTTTTCTTTTTTTTTTTTCTCAAGCCAGGAAGAAAATAATGAGAATATAATACAATTTTGAAATTTCTATAGTAAATGTAAAATGCAAAATTTGTCCTTTTGGAAACTTTTGTACATGTAAACTACCATTGAAAAGTTTGGGGTCAATAAGATGTTTTTGAAATGAAGTCTCTAATGCTCAACCAGTCTGCATTTATTTCATCAAAATACAGTAAAATGCGGAAGCCCGTTTCCTCCACTGAATAAAAATAAAGTTAATTGCAACTTATCTTTTTTTTATTCTTGCAGTTGTGAGTTTACATGTATTTTTCAGAATTGAGAGATATAAACTCAATTGTGAGGTATAAAGTCAGAACTGTGAGATATGAAGTTGCAATTGCATGTTATGAAGCCACAATTGAGATATAAACTCACAATTCTAATTGTTTGCTCAGAAATGAGTTTATATCTTGCAATTGTGACACTCTTTTTTTTTTTTTTAAGAATTGTTATCTTGCAATATTTTGTTTGACTATAACATGGAATTGTGAGTTATAAAGCAGGAATTGTAAGATATATATCTAATTCCGTGGCAGAAACAGGCTTCCATAGTAAACTGTAATATCGTGAAATATTATTTCAATTTAAAATAAATCACTTCTATTTTGATATGTTTTCAAATGTAATTTATTCTTGTGATGGCAAAGCTGAATTTTCAGCAGCTAGTACTCTAGTCTTCAGGAAATCATTCTAATATGATGATTTGGTGCTCAAGAAACAAAGCTAATTGTTATCAATGATGAAAGCAGTTATTCTGCTTTATATATTTTTTTTGTGGAAACTATGATAACTTGAGTTTGATCAGTTTAATGTCTTTGTTGAATAAAATATATATATATATATATTTAAAACTCTTAATGACCTCAAACTTTTGAACAGTAATGTAAAATGGGCGGGATATGATTTATCAAGGCGTCTGATCACCTTGCGTTGTTGGGCAAGTTTGTTCTAACCATTGCTTGAAATGGAGATAAACCTTCATTTATATCTGATGTCATAGCTCTTCTAAAAATAATTTTGAAAGCTTGGTGGCTAGAGAAAAAGGGAAACATTTAATTATGAAAGACATCTCCTTGGTTGCTAAAGCTGTGTGGTTTTAGTTATTTACTCAGTTTGGGTTTTTCCCCAGAAGGTTCATCTACACTCTGCAACCCTCTTTTATTGAAGGCGCTATTTATCTCTCATAACTCTCTCTTTCTCTCTCTAGCCTGGGTGCATCCGGAGGGGGGATAGCTGGTGACTCAGGTAGTGACCGCTTTACCATTGAGTCCTGTAAAGAGACAGAGATGCTCAACTACCTCATCGAGCGTTTTGACAGTGTGGGAATGGAAGAGAGGAAGGCCCCAAAGGTAGCTGCTGATAAACACTATAGACTCATTTCTACAATATTAATTCTGTACTCAGGCAATATAATAATGTTCTGGTATAACAAGCATTACAAGAATGTAACTCATTACTTTAGCCATTCATCAGAAGACATTTGTCAGTTGGTCAGAACAGAGGTGGAGGTGTTGAGCAGGTGAAAGTGAAAGACATGTCTTGTCAAGCCTAGGGTAATTCCCTCTTTGGCATGAGTCTTTCATGTTCTCATTTATCACCCTGTCTACAGTAGACATGATGCTCTTGTTATAATCAATTAAGCCACCAGAAGAGTTTGTTGCAGCATGTTGCTTCATGACACGCCTGTTTCAGTTTCTAACACTGTTTCAACACTATTATCCGTCTGTCCAAAATAAATAAGTTACTTAAGTAAGTAGACTAACTTTTTATTTGATTTTGCAATTAATTTTAATAAGGCTGTATGTCAAAGCCAGATTGTATGGTGTTTCTGGTCTGTTGTACTATGCCGTTTTGAATGAGAATATAAACAATATAATTATAATTGCATAGAAAATAAATCTTTTCTCATTATTCACCCATTTAGCTTTTCGTTGTTGACCTTGAGCTTCAAGCTCCGAGTATTTGGTCTATGTTCAGACACAGTGTTGTTCATATGCTTTTCTTTTTCAGATGTGCAGCCAGCCAGCTGTCAGTCAGCTGCTTAGCAACATTCGTTCCCAGTGCATTTCCCATGCTGCACTAGTGCTTCAAGGTGCCCTCACACAGCCTAGGTCAGTTACAGCAGCCTTTTTCAATGCATTCTAAAGGTTTTTTGAAGACATTTTCACGTTAGAGCTCTTTGTGGATCTAAGTGTTTGACCTTTGGAATTTAGTTTTTTTTTTTTTTTTTTTTTTTTAATTTGCAGTCCTACACAGTTTGTACAAGTGAAACGCTATAATATGTCTCTTAAAGTATAAAGCATTTTTGATAGCTGCCTGTTTATGCAGAAATTGGCTTCATTCAGTATGTGTTAAGCTTTCTCCTCTACATTCGTTGCTTGGCTACAAAACATTAAGTATGATCTGCTGCTAGTACTCGCATTGATGATGCAGACAAACAATGTGAAAAGGGACCTACGAGGAAGGAGAGCAGAATCAAGCTCCATAGTGTGAAAACAGACCTAGTTTGAATTTGTTGTGTGATTGTTATGTTAGTTTGAATGCACACAAGTGTAATATAGATTTCCGCCCCTTTCTTTCTCTTTGACCTTAAATAGGGCCCCTCTACAGCCCTCCCTGCTGGTTCCATACATGCTGTGCCGGAACCTTCCGTACGGCTTCATCCAGGAGTTGGTGCGCATGACTCACCAGGAGGAGGAGGTGTTTAAACAGGTGGGAGTTGCAGCAGATTACGGAGACAGGCTGCATGCTGCATCATATTACTTTTGAAGTTCAAGGTGTCTTTATTATTGATGCCAAACTCCTAGTGGTATTAAACATATTTTTAAGTGGTTCATTTGTTTGTTTTTAGTAAGAATGGCTCAGTATTATTTATCCCACATTTAAGTTTTGTGGTTCCAGTTTGGACACTTTAGACATTGCACATTAGACATTAAAAGTATCGGCATATCATAAAGAAAGATGGCACAGGCACACTTTATAAGCAAAACTTGCACAGAAATATTAAGCATTAGTTTTTGAATGATAAATATAGATACACTACTGTTCAAAAAGTTAGGTTCAGTAAGAAGTTAATACTTTTATTCAGCAGTAATGCATTAAATTAATAAGTACATTTATAATAAAAAAAAGATTTCTATGTCAAATAAATGTTCTTTTGAATTTTCGGTAACACTTTACTTGACGGGGTGTGCATAAGACTGACACGACACCTTCATAATCATGACATGACACATATCATGAATATGAAGGAGTTTTAAAGCATGTTTATGACAACTGTCATTAAGTGTCATTTGCTCAGTTATGTCGTTTTTAATGCAAAGATGACATTATTTGATCTACTCCTACCCTTACCCCTAACCCTAGCCCATAACAAAGACATCTCAAACAATGTCATCTTTGCATTAACTGAGCGAATGACACTTAATGACAGTTGTCATAAACATGCATAAAAACCCTATGATTATGAAGGTGTCATGTCAGTCTTATGCACTCCCCTTCAAGTAAAGTGTAACTGAATTTTCTATTCATTAAAGAGTATTTGAAGGAAAAAAAAAATCATGGTTGCAATTAGTAATAAAAAGAAATGTGACATGAGCACCAAAGCATTTCTGAGGGATGATGTGACACTGAAGACTGGAATAATGGCTGCTGAAAATTCAGCTTTGCCGTCACAGGAATACAGTAATTTTGAAAATAAATTCAAACTATTTTTTTCAAGTTGTTAAATTGTAATGCATCAACTAAAAATTGCCTTGGAATCAGCTGTTTGAATGTCTTTCCAAAATGGCCAAGTCAAGTTAGTTCATTGAAAAGGTGTGGAACTTTGATCTTGATTTGATCAGTGTTGTTTTTCTTTCAGATCTTTGGTCCCATTCTTCAAGGGCTCGTTTTTGCTGTAAAAGAATGTTCTTTTGACAGTGACAACTTCAAGTTCCCACTGATGGTAAGAGACTCTTTTTTTTTTTTTTTTTTTTTCTTCTTTTAAAAGCATAAGACTGTATTATAAGGCATGTTAGGACCAAACAAGCGCCATTGATTTATATATGAACACTGTTAGGTATCTCTGATCTTCCAGACATATTTCACACAGATTGCTCCTCTTAATCTGTGAAAGACTTTGTAGGCTTTTGTTTTGTGTCTATAGCCCCATTCACACCAAGAACGATAACTATAAAAAGATAACGATATTTTCTGTTTATTCTACATTTACATTTAGTCATTTTGCAGACGCTTTTATCCAAAGCGACTTACAATTTGGGAATACATAAAGCGATTCATCTTGAAGAGGCAATCCGACAAACGAAGTGCTTGTAACACCAAGTCTCAGGCATTGTTTAAATAAGTACAAGCTAGCAAGGGAAGGAATAAATAAGGAGAAAGAGTTTTTTTTTTTTTTATGTGTAGGGTGAAGTCAAGTAGTGTTGAAAGAGATGAGTTTTCAGCTGTTGCTTGAAGATTGACAGGGATCCAGCACTCCGAATATGGGTGGGAAGATCATTCCACCAGCCAGGAATGGTGAACGAGAATGTTCTGGAGAGTGATTTTGAGCCTCTTTGTGATGGTACCACGAGGCGTCGCTCACTAGCAGATCTCAGACTTCTGGAGGGGATGTAGATTCTTAATAGTGAGTGCATGTAGGCGGGTGCTGAGCCTGTGGTTGTTCTATAAGCAAGCATCAGTGTCTTGAACTTGATGCGAGCTGCGATTGGTAGCCAATGCAATGAGGTAAAGAGAGGTGTAACATGGGCTCTTTCGGGTTCCTTGAAGACCAGTCGTGCCGCCGCATTCTGAATCATTTGTAGAGGTTTGACACTGTTTGATGGAAGTCCAGCCAGAAAAGCATTGCAGTAGTCCAGCCTAGAAATGACAAGGGCCTGGACAAGAAGTTGTGCAGCATGCTCCGTCAGAAAGGGCCTGATCTTTCTGTTGTGTAGTGCAAACCTGCAAGATCGAGCAGTCTTTGCAATGTGGTCTTTGAAGGTCAGCTGGTCATCAAAGATTACACCAAGATTTCTGACCGAAGTTGATGGGGTAATTGTTGATGAACCTAACTGGATCGTGATGTCATGCTATAGAGTTGGAGCGGCGGGAAAGACAAGAAGCTCAGTCTTTGCCAGGTTGAGCTGAAGGTGATGTTCTTTCATCCATGCCGAGATGTCCGCCAGGCAACCTGAGATCCTTGCAGCTACCGTTGGATCATCTGGTTGAAAGGAGAGATAGAGCTGTGTGTCATCAGCATAGCAGTGGTAGGAGAATCCATGTGCCTGTATGATGGGACCCAGTGATGTAGTGTATGTGGAGAAGAGGAGGGGTCCAAGAACCGATCCCTGAGGAACCCCAGTGACCGGTTGATGTGCTTTGGATACCTCCCCTCCCCAGGCCACCCTGAAAGACCTACCAGTGAGATAGGATTCAAACCAGCGAAGTGGAATTCCAGCGATGCCCAGTGATGAGAGGGTGGAGAGGAGTATCTGATGATTGACAGTGTCAAACGCGGCAGATAGATCCAGCAGAATGAGGACTGATGATTTGGAATGGGCTTTTGCAATTCACAGGGCTTCAGTGACCGAGAGAAGCGCAGTCTCAGTTGAATGGCCACTCCTGAAACCTGACTGTTTAGCGTCCAGTTTGTTGTTCTGTGAAAGAAACAATGAGACCTGGTTGAAGACAACACGTTCAAGTGTTTTCGCTATGAATGGAAGGAGAGAGACAGGTCTATAGTTTTCTATAAGAGAAGTGTTTAATGTAGGTTTTTTGAGCAGTGGGGTTACCCGGACCTGCTTGAACGCAGTGGGGACGCATTCTAAGCACATGCTCGTCTGCCGATTATTATTATTATTATTATTTTTTTTTTTTAATTCTCGAGCTCGTTATAGCAGGATGGATTCTGATTGGCTGTCAGTGTTTGTATCGTTCATTAGCTGGAAAAAATCGCTCAAGCGATTCCAACAATATCATTTCTCTGTGCCTTTATCGTTATAGCTGTGGTGTGGACTCTGCTATTCTTTAATATCGAGAACTATCTTTATCGTTATCTTTATAGTTATCGTGCTTGGTGTGAACGGGCCTTATGACTGAAATTTTATTGTTTTACAGGCTTTGGCTGAGCTCTGTGAAATCAAGTTTGGGAAGACTCACCCTGTGTGCAGTTTGGTAGGTTTTGTAGGAGCTTACGAATTCAAGTCAGTCAGGTTATGCGGTTCACTGTTAATATTGTCTGTCTGCATGTATTTTTAGATCACCTCTCTGCCGTTGTGGTGTCCTGACCCTCTCAGTCCCGGGACAGGAAGAGAAATTCAAAGACTCTCCTTTCTTGGAGCGTTCTTCAGTCTTTCTGTGTTTGCTGAGGATGACGTAAGTCATTTTACTCCTAAAACAAATAAGACTAATACAAAGTGAATGGTGAAAGTGGTTTATTTTTATGTTCGTTTTGCTGTTCTGTAGACTAAAGTGGGAGACAAATACTTCTCAGGCCCTGCCATCACTATGGAGAACACCCGTGTGGTCAGCCAATCACTGCAGCATTATCTGGAGTCTGCGAGGGTGAGCGGCCATCATATCACATACTCATAGATTTTTAATGAGCTGCTTCAATATTGAGGGAATAGTCTTTTTATAGAGCAGACTTCAGTTTTTGGTCTTTCTTATATGATTATAAAAGTATAATTTCATGTGATCGGGAACGATTAAAAATGTGCTTTTATTGTTAAGTTGCAATTTTTAGATAAGAATTTATCATGGGGTTACATGTCCTCTCTAATGTAGGGCCCTATGAAATCCGTTTGATTTTTTTTCCCCAAATACGGTTTTAATTTTTTCCCAATTCCATTTTTAGAACTATTAATAACACACAACTAATTCTTTAACTGGGCCAAATAAACCATCTGTAAATGGCCGTTAACAGAGGCCAGAGACGCTGAAGATGAACACAAAGAGGAGAAAATACAGTAGCAGGCAGAGCAAACTTACTTCACCATGCGCAACACATTGGATGAAAATTCTAAATACTAAATTGGGGGATTATATGACTGTATCTCTGAGGGGACCTGACTGCCTTCAGGAAAATTTAGATGGTATTTTCTTTTCATCTTATCTCCATATAATGCATATTAATGTAGTATTTAAAAGCACAGCTCTGCTTTGTTTACAGCAGTAACCAGAGGAAACTCTGTATCGCTGCTGTTCCATAAGTGCCACCTGCTGTCAAAGAGTGAATTTGCGTTCTCAGCCCGTTTGCTGTTTCTGTTTCGTGCAGGCCAGATCATTGTGTTTTGGCTTCAGACTTTGAAATTATACAATCCAATTTATATCAAAAACTGCTCATGCTACATATAGCATGTTTGTTAGGATCATGATTAAAATGCAGTGGTTCTGCAACTGCTTCATGCATTCTGATTCATATAAAGGCACATTCAGGGTAAAAAAAAACATGATAAACCATCCTAAAAAAATGTGATACATTAAATTATTCCAGTTATTATTCCAATTACTCCAAATAATAATAAATGGACAAAAACATTCAGCATAAATGAACATCCAAAATAAATAGACAGAATGCTGAAATGAGATTTAGTGAAATGTTTAGTCATTCTGAGTGTGTGCTGATTTCCAGGGAGATCTGTTTAAAATCCTGCACAACATCTTGTTGAACGGAGAGACAAGGGAAGCAGCTCTGAGCTACATGGCAGCTCTGGTGAATCGTAATGTGAAGAAGGCTCAAATGCAGGTATGTCTGCTCAAGTATGCTTTTAAAATGCCCATTTTATCGAGATGTTAATGTTGACAGTTTCTTTGTGAATGTAAACAAGTGGGAAAAATGTCAAATTATTAAAAATACCTTACTGCAAAAATACCTTGCAGTATAACCAGTTTGATTATTTTCTCCTCCTTTCTTTAGACTGATGATAAGCTGGTGTCCACAGACGGTTTCATGATGAACTTCCTGTGGGTGCTGCAGCAACTCAGTATGAAGATCAAGCTGGAAACAGTGGATCCTCTCTACATCTTCCACCCCAAGTGTCGGCTGAATGTCAGCACGGAAGAGACCCGGCTCAAAGCCACGATGGAGGACCTAAGAGCTGGCTCGCTGAGCTGCGTGAGTGTGGGCTCTGTTCTGGGACAGACAAATCGCTTTAGACTCTGTTTGTCTTCAGACAAGCCATTTACTGTTCCTTCCATTCCTCCACAGATGAAGACCCGTCCAAGTTCTCAGAGCCCAAGTTCCCTACAGAGTGCTTCTTCTTAACGCTACACGCACATCATCTGTCCATCCTCCCGTGCTGTCGGCGCTACATACGGAGGCTGAGGGCCATCAGGGATCTGAACAGGTGCTTTGCACAGATTCAGCCGTAAAAACAAACAATTTGATACCAAAACCGTGTTGAGTAACGGCCCACTGTGAAGTGTGCACTAGTACAAAAGGGTAATGAAGTTTGAAGATTAGCTAGTTAAGGTGATTCTCAAAGTGGAACATCTTGCATTACTCATCGCTTAGGTCAGATAGCCCATCATAGATATGATGTTCTTTGTCATGCTTTGTGAAAAAGCCCTTAATCTCTTTCTGATGAGACGGGCTAATCCTGTCCTGTCCCAGTGCCTCTTGTAGAAGGTATTTTCTTGCAGTCCCATTGTAGAGCGGCTCAATTCATTTTAGTCCATAATGCCAGAATTATCAGCTCATGTGTTAGTGCTGCATCAGTGGCAGTGATTCAAGCCCTTCACATTCAGATAGAAGGCAGCTTGCATTGTTTATCGGCCTCATGATGCCTGGCAGATCAGAACCACAGTGACCCCTGCTGTCGGCAGCATGTATAACACTTAGATGGGCCAATTATACTCTCTGTGGATGTTTACTTTTTTTTCTTTTCTTTTTTTTTTTTAAAGCTGTCAGAAGAGGTAATTTGCGCAAGGCTGACTGTGTGTGTGTGTGTGTTACAGAACTGTGGAAGAGCTGAAGAACAGTGAGAACCAGTGGAAGGATTCCCCGTTGGCAAGTCGTCATCGGGAGATGCTGAAGAGATGTAAAACACAGCTGAAGGTGAATGCTGTTATTCTTTATTAATAAAAAATGACTTGTTTATAAAAGTTTTCCCATACTTGTGGAACAAAAATCATGGAAAGTGTGCCAGCTCTGATTTCTTAAAATAGCAACTATCTATTACTATGCTTGAGAGAGCATTTTCTATTGTTGAGATTAAGGCAGCAACAGCTAATTGATTCAACAGATAATGAATGTAACCGATGATTTCAGTATTGATTATTAGTCAGATCTTTGCCCTGTGCAAAAAGAGGCTCTATTAGCCTTAAAGTATTAGCTTTAAAAAGTACTGAACAGTGCATTTACTTACACTATTGTTCAAAAGTTTGGGCTCAGTAAGATTTGTTTTTGAAAGAAATCAATATTTTAAACTGATCATTTCTGATGTTATAAAAAACTAAAACGTTAAGTATCTCTTTTTCAAATAAATGCTTTGCCTTTGAACTTTATATTCAGCAAAAAATCCTGAGAAAATGTATCATGGTTTCCATAAAAATATTAAGTAATATTAAGTTAATATAGTAATCATAATAAGAAATGTTTGTTGAGCGCCAAATCGGCATATTAGAATGATTTCTCTTAAAAAGATCGTCACACTGAACAAAATTCAGATTTGCCATCACAAGAATAAATTACATTTTAAAATGTTGAATTTTTTTATCAAATAAATTCAGCCTTTGCCAGTGTCATTGCTAAACTGTGAATATTTAAATAGCCTAAAATTAATACTTTATATATCTAGAATATATGTATTAAGTACATGTCTGTGTTGACAGAAACTGGTGCGCTCTAAAGCCTGCGCAGACGCAGGGCTGCTGGACGAGAACCTGCTGCGCAGATGTCTGCAGTTCTTCAGTATGGTCATCCAGCTCATCTTGCGTATGGTGGAGCCTGCCTTCCCACAGTCAGTTCACTTCACATCTCCTCTTCAGAGACACCTTACAATCTTTTAGTCGAGTTCTAGTCAAGATGGTTCTGTTCTGATTTCCTGTCTTTTATATCACCTTTCAGCGTAACCCTGCCTCTGAACCCAGAAATCCCAAAAAGCTTTGCAGCACTGCCGGAGTTTTACATTGAAGATGTGGCCGAGTTCTTGCTTTTTATTGTGCAGTAAGTTTATGACAGAGCTGAAATAGGCACATTATAGTGTTAGAATCCAAATTTAATTATAGTGAAATTTGACTTTTTTTTTTTTTTGTTTAGGTACTTTCCACAGGTTCTCTATGAGCCGTGCACTGAAGACATTGTGACCTTCCTGGTGGTCTTCATTTGCAGTCAGAATTACATAAAGAACCCATACTTGATTGCCAAGCTGGTGGAGGTGCTATTTGTCACCAACCCTGCAGTGCAGCCGCGCACTCAACGTTTCTTTGAGATTATGGAGAACCACCCACTGTCTGTCAATCAGCTTGTGCCAGCCCTCATGAAGTTTTACACAGGTAAAAAGAGGTCTGACATATTTTTTTTAAAGTCTGTGCTATGCATTGTTCATGCTAAATGGATTCGTTTTCTTAGATGTGGAGCACACTGGAGCCACAAGCGAGTTCTATGACAAGTTCACAATTCGTTACCACATCAGTACCATATTCAAAAGCCTATGGCAAAACATTAACCACCAAGGTACCTTCCTGGAGGAGTTCAAGTGAGTTCACCATAGTTAATACTGTGTAAAATAAGTATTATTTTAATTCAGCATTTGTGTATGTTTAAATTAAATAATCATGTTGTATATCAGCTTCTGAGAAATCCATATTGATTGAACACTATTTTGAAAAATACAAAATGTATTCAGTGTAATTTATTTTACATTTTTATTATTTCTGTGTAAAATGTTTTGTTAAATGTGTATGCATTTATTTTATACATATGTTAATCATACCTTTTGTTCTCTCTCTGCAGCTCTGGTAAACAGTTTGTGCGCTACATCAACATGCTAATTAACGATACAACTTTTCTGCTGGACGAGAGTTTGGAGTCTCTGAAACGCATCCATGAGATCCAGGAGGAGATGAAGAATAAAGAGCAATGGGACCAGCTGCCCAGGGTCAGCACATACTGTATCACAACTTTACCAATAATCCAGTTACCTACCCTTTTAACTGCATTGTTTGTAATGGAGATAATGCACTATTGTGCCGGGGGGGGAAGAAAGCATTAGCTTTAAGGCTAAAAGGAAAGGGAGTGACTTTTAAAAGGAATGGTGTTTCTACTTGCATTAACACTTTTTATTCTCCAGTTCCAATCAGATCTAATTTCATGTGAAATGTTCTGATCCTCAGGAGCAGCAGCAGAGCCGACAGTCCCAGCTGACTCAAGATGAGAGAGTATCACGATCGTACCTGGCTTTAGCAACAGAGACAGTGGATATGTTCCATATCCTCACCAAACAGGTCCAGAAGCCCTTCCTCAGGCCTGTGAGTACAGGAAAAAAAAAACATATTGTGACATTATTATGATGTTCAAAAGTTTGGAGACGGTAAATATTTTTGAAAAAAAGTCTTTTATGCTCACAAAGGCATCTTAATGGCCCCAGACTTTTAAACAGTAGTGTAGGAGCAGCTGAACAGGTTGTAATATGAATAGAAGCCTTTAATAAACCTATACAAGCAGACAGTTGTAGAAATATAAAGATTGAGGAACATTTCAAAAGACAACAAAGAAGCACCAAAGTCTAAGTAATTTAGGTTTGTTGATAGGAAAAAGCATGAGGATTGTGATCTGCTGCTTGCCTGTAAATGAATCTCCTGCGCTCTGCTCTCTGCAGGTATTTATAGTCTTCAGGGAAAATTGAGCTGCTGCCAGGGTCAGAACTTTGAGTTTATTCAGAGGAGGTGTGAGGGGGCACTTTTAATGACACTATCAGAGCAAATACCGTATTAGTAGGTTGTTGAAGATGCACAAAAATGATAACGTTCCTTATGATGACTCATGTATTTACTGTTGTATTGAACAGGAACTGGGTCCTCGTCTGGCTGCCATGTTGAATTATAACCTGCAGCAGCTATGTGGGCCTAAATGTCGAGACTTGAAGGTGGAAAACCCAGAAAAATATGGTTTTGAGCCAAAGAAGCTCCTGGATCAGCTCACTGACATTTATCTGCAGCTGGACTGTGCCCGATTTGCTAAAGCCATTGCAGATGACCAGGTCTGTATATGCTCACCAAGATCTTCAGTGGTTAGACCGCAAATGCTGTTTAGCGCTTAACTGTATTGCAAGAAAACATGGGATCATTTTTTTTTTTCTCTCACTTTTAGCGGTCATACAGCAGGGAGCTGTTTGAGGAGGTCATTTCAAAAATGAGAAAAGCAGGCATAAAATCCACCATTGCTATTGAGAAATTCAAACTGCTGTTGGAGAAGGTGGAGGAGATAGTAGCCCGCAATTCTCAGTCTGAGATGGATTACAGCGATGCCCCAGATGAGTTTAAAGGTGAGAGTCATCAAGTCTTCACCTGTTTTACATTATATTTTTAGTTGTACACTACTGCTCAAAAGTTTAAGGTTTGGTAAGATTTTGTTCTTTCTGAAAGAAGTCTCTTATGCTCACCAAAGCTGCATTTATTTGATTTAAAATAAAGTAAAAACGGCAATATTATGAAATATTATTCTAATTTAAATGAGCTGTTTTTTAATTGGAATATATTTTAAAATGTAATTTATTCATGTGATGGCAACTCAGAATTTTTATCAGCCATTACTCCAGTCTTCAGTGTCACATGATCCTTCAGAAATCATTCTAATATGCTGCTTAATATTTTTGGGGAAACCTGGGTTAATAGAAAGTTCAACAGCATTTTAATTTGAAATATAATTTTTCTGTAGCATTGTAAAGGTCTTTTGATCACATGCAATGTTAATTTCTTAACCCTAACAAATTTTTTTTTAACAGTAGCATAGCTACAAATTTAATAGTTTTAATAGTTGATTTGGAGTAAGTAACATTGACATCCTATCTAAACAGACCCACTGATGGACACTCTCATGACTGATCCCGTGCAACTTCCCTCTGGCAACATCATGGATCGAGCCATCATTCTGCGACACCTCCTGAACTCTCCCACGGACCCCTTCAACAGACAGCCTCTCACCGAGAGCATGCTGGAACCAGGTACCCACCACACACAGCTTTACAAAGACCGTACGAGCTGCCTCTTTCAGCGCTGCTGCCAAATGTACTCTGTGACTTGTCTTTTTTTTTTTAATTGTTAGACTGTGTAACGCTGACTCCAAGCTTTTCCCTCTCTCCACAGTCCCAGAGCTGAAGGAGCGTATCCAGGCCTGGATGAAAGAGAAGCAGAGTGGCCGTGTTTGAGTTTTCTCAGTGAGCCAAGCTTGCCCTGCAGTTTAAATGTTTTCACCACGCTGGAAGTGAACTGAAGAGTGGAGAAAGAGGAAAAAAATGACAGTACCCAAATTGTTTTCCCCTCTTTATCGAGCCACTGTCTGAAAGGCTCATGGTTCTAAATTGAAACATAATAAAGTTTAGACTTTTGAAACATTTTGATTTTGAATTTGTATGTCTGCATACATACCAGTCTGTAAGGGCACACAATCTCACACCCAAAACACCCAACAAAAGTTAACATTTGGATATAAAGAAATTGTTTCCCGTTTTGTTTTTGTTGTCCTCATGAATGCATTTTAGTGGTTCTGATGGTAAGGGAAAACATTGAGGAAGGGGATCCATTTCATGTTTGTGAAGAATGTTAAGTAACACCAGTATTTCCATTTTTGCACTCAGTAGAATGACAAAGCATTGGCTGTAGACATGTTACAGTCACAAACTTGCTGTTTTATTTTATACGGTTGGAGGAATACAACATATTTTAAATGATGGAATTAACAAGCTCTAGACTGTCTTGTAGAAAATACAATAGATGTTGGTGTAAATTGATGGAAACATACCAGTGGAGCATCAGATGGTGATTGACTCTGTATTAGAATTTTGTTGGTTTGCATAGAAATCTCGTATGTGCACCATTTTGACTAAAATCTGAATCGGAGCTCAAACACAGGATCAAATCAAAGAATGTGAAACTGTGTTGTAGCATGATCGTCATGAGAATGCCAGTCCATCATGTTTTTTTTTTTGTTCTGTTCTCCAACATTTTTTGGATCATAAAGGTTTATCATCTCTTGTTATTACTATTAACCCCAGCTGTTGGACTTAAGCATAAATTAAGAGTTTTTCCAGTGACTCAAAGGGTTTATCTGTACAGGAATTTGCTTCCTTTGCTACAAACTTCTTTTGGACCCAGCTCTTTGAACTGTAATAAATGGTAATGCACACACAATGACAGCTGTTGCACTTCTTTTCACTCTTCCTGACTTTTGTTAAATTCATCATCCACATGTTTTGCAAAATGTTAGAATGTTATAATTCTACAATATGTATTCTCTCTCTCTCTATATCTATCTATCTATATATATATATATATATATATATATATATATATATATATATATATATATATACATACAGAGGGTAAAATAAGTATGGAACACGTCACTTTTTTTCTCAGTTGATATATTTCTAAAGGTGCTGTTGACATGAAATTTTCACCAGATGTCGGTAACAACCCAAGTAATCCATACATACAATGAAAACAAAAATAAGTTCAGAAATTAAGTTATGTGTAATAAAATGGAATGACACCGGGAAAAAGTATTGAACACACTTACTGAAATTTATTTAACACTTTGTACAAAAGCTTTTTTTGGTAATGACAGCTTCAAGATGCTTCCTGTTTGGAAAAACTAGTTGCATGCATTACTCGGGTGTGATTTTGGCCCATTCTTCTTCACAAACACGAACAGTCTTCAAATATTGAAGGTTCCATGGGCCTCTTCTATGAACTCTGATCTTTAGCTCTTTCCATAGATTTTCTATTGGATTCAAGTCAGGTGATTGGCTGCCTGGGCCATTCTAGCAGCTTTATTTTCTTTCTCTGAAACCAATTGAGAGTTTCATTGGCTGTGTGTTTGGGATTATTGTCTTGCTGAAATGTCCACACTTGTTTCATCTTCATCATCCTGGTGTTGGGACTGAACCAGTTTATATTAATTTCCACTGACAAGGGGCAGGATTGATTACTGATTGGCTTTCTATGCCTTTTTGCACCTCCCTTTTTTCATGTGTTCAGTACAGTGTCATCCATTTTATTACACACAACTTAATTTCTGAATTTCTTTCTTTTGTTTTCTATGTATGTATGTATGTGTTTATGTGTTACTGACATCTGGTGAAAATTTCATGTCAACCACCTTTAGAAATATATGAACTGAGAAAAACAGTGACGTGTTCAATACTTATTTTACCCCCCCTCTCTCTCTCTCTATATTAAAGTTTTAGTAATTTTATTTTTGTCATTATTTTATTTTTAAATGTTTATGTTTCTATTTTTTTTAATTTACATCAAGTTAAATGAAAATTAGAAATGCTGAAAAAAAAAATTGTTACTTAAATCTATCCGAAAGTTTAAGTTGTTTTTTTATTTGCTAAAGTTTATTTCAAGTAAAAATATGGTTTTAGTAGTAGTTAACTATAATAGTCCTGAGCACAATTTAATCTAGCCACATTATAAAATAAAACAATATATAGTTACGCACCATGTATCATAGAAGGCATTTTAAATGTGGTGTATTTTGAAGCAGCTTCTATTTTTATTGCCCTCGGTAATTACCTTTTTATATTGTTTTGTGTATTTTGAGAGGATCTCATTTTAGAACATTAATAGTGTAATTATATTTAGAATGAACACCGAGACAATCACATGAATTATATGGCAGCAAATTCTAAACGGTTCCATTTTTAAGGTAGGGTTTAAATGATAGGCTAGCCCTGTTTTATCCATGTTTCTGCTAGGCGGCGCCCTTCACTTTTTTGTAGTCCGATGCCACGCCACAGCGGATCGTAAGCGACCCTGCAGTATTGCGTCACAGCTGCCTAGCCCACCTTAGTTTTTCGAGCATTCTTATAGGCTACACGACGCATTGCTCACACAATACTTCGTTCTTATTGGCCAGACGGCCCGTCATTCACGCTGTTGACAGGGCAGTTGACGTAATCATTTCAGTAAATCAAGGCATTCATCCATATCTTAAGCCTGCGAGAGGAACGGTCCAACGACACCAGCAGCAGCCTAACAAAATATACCAGAAACGCAAGCATCTTGCGCGGCGCTGGAGAATGAAACGCAGCTATAATGGGTGTATATAACAAAAAAGGAACTATTAAAAACTTAACCGTCAGTCTTTTTTGATTTTTGCTGCTGGTTATAGACGTCATTGGAGAATTGGCATCGTGCAGGATTTCTATGCTGTTTTAGTCGTCTCTACGTGTGGATATATAGCGGTAAGTGCCGTCTTTTCTGAAATATGATTGTAATACTTGTACATTTGCGTTTGAGCACACATCGCCCGAGTCGCGTTTGGGAATGCGAATGGATGTTTACCGAAATGTTTTGCTTGTTTTTACAGCTGACCGCTTCAGCGAAACTTAATTGTGGTGTTATACACTTAATATTATTATTTTTTATTGATAATTTAACATAAATGTTCAAAATGACAAAACCACATGAGGGTTATGCAAAGAAAGTCACCGAGTTCATAGGAAGACGTCCGAATTAGTGATGGGAAGTTCGGACATTTACACGAATCGGTTCTTTTGAACAACACCGGCTCAGAAATTTACTCCCAAATTTTCGTTCTGTCATCTCACTTTGCGTTTTCTGCTGATTACGGATCAGGAGAAAAAAACGATTCTCGGTTGATTCAATCAAGAGTGTGACTTTTGACTCCAGAGCCTCTCGGACCGATTGTATTCGTGACAGAGTCGTTTGGAGAATCGGTTCCCAACAGAGATCCGATTCAAAAGAACGATTTGTTCTCAAATCGGACATCGTTACGTGAGACGAATAAAGGAGGCGGCATCAGAAGATTACAATTTAACATTTAAGTTAGTGCTGTTTAGATTAATTAAACGTTTTGATTAGTTTTATCTCTGTAGCGGATCGTTATAAGTGCAGCTATGGCAACGCCGGATATGTTGTCAATATCTAATCTCCGTTATTAAACAGGAAACAGATAAACGTTTTATGTTATGTTATTTTAGTATCATTAGCTTCTATGAAAATAGATGGAAGCGTAATTGTTTGTTCTTTTTCCTCCCTGAAGTAGACATACTTAGGTTTTCTCCGGCTGATTGAATTTCATGGGCGTATGCCTTTAATTCAATGAATGAAGGGCAAGGATTAAAACATCATCTTTTTTGGTGTCATGTGATTGAATAGCGGACTGTTCATTGTTCTGTCTCTGTCACACTCAAGAGAGTTGAACTTCAAAATAATTGCTGCATTATCAGATTCGTTGTAATCCACAGCCGGTCGATAAAACCAATACTTAATAACATATGTCACGTCCATAAGTGATACATGCATATTTACAGGAACAGAAAGGCGTTGTGTGTCGGTGCATGCGTTGAGATGTCTCATAACGGTCGGGTGTCATTTAGTCAGATGTGTTTACTAGTGTAGTGAGCGTGTGAATAGGCCCAGCCCTGCTGCTGCAGGCGAACGGCAGCCATGTTTATGAGTCCGTGAAGGAACCATCTAATATTCCTTATGATCTGTAATCTGTGTGCTGCATATTTACCTGAATATTATGGTATTGCTTTTGACCACCGGACATTTGATATGGTAATGGGTTGTTGACACATAACAGAGAAGTTCCTGGACATTTTTATATTAAATATTAATATTTTTGCTTAAAATGTACATACAATATATCTTGGTCCTTTGACAGCATTTCTTTCCTTTTTTCTCTCTCGACATTTGAATAAATTTTAACTTTTTGTTAAACATTCTGTTATACTACTGCTATACTATACACTTTAAATGGCCCTTTGTTGGAAATATTGTTTTATTGTATAATATTACATATTGTAGGCTACATCATTTTGCTAAAAAACATTTTGATGAAATTGCTTGAAATGTCAAGTCACCTGCCCAAATATATTACCTGTGCTGATGTTGAAGGAAAACTTATTGTTTTATTTAATAATCTGCATTCCTACAGTAATGGAAAACATTTGGAATTTTTAAAGCTTGGTTATTGAACCTTTAGACAAAATATAAAAGATCTAAAAAATTAGCATGTGTGTTTTCTGTTCTGTAACATATTTGATCCATCAGCCTTTTATGGCCCATATAGTATGATATAGTGAAAATATGGAGCTCATACTCAAGGAGGCCAAAACTTAGCAAAATATGCAGTTTGTTGCTGATGGTATATGGCCTAAATGTAAGATGAAATTCTGTTAGCTTGTAATGTAAATAAATTAGAATTTTATGACAGTATAACAGACCACTTACATAAAAATGCATATAAATATCAGTTGTCACACTATATTTCCAAATAATAATAATAAGATAATATTTTAATGTTTAGTTTTATGTTTAGCCTAAACCTCTGTAGTTTTTATTGTGGGGGCAAAACACAATGCAATGATAATTGAGATATGTACACACAAACATTCCTCAAAATCCTATTCATCTTGAAATATTATTATAGTTAAAAGTCATGCCTAAGTTTACTTTATAAAAAGATTTTGCATGAGAAAGACATGCATAAGACAACCCGAAGGTGGGCATTTTTGTAGTTTTATTATTATTGTACTTGCTAAATTATGAACTATCAATCAAACAATTTCGTACAACTGTTTTTTTTTTAGCAAAGTTTTGATTGTGTTGTTGATAATTTAGAGTCCTCAGACATTCATGTATCAATTATGATGTTGTAGGCTTTAAAGGGTTAAGGTCATTGAAGTCTCAATGGCTAATATACTTTTATCAGCTATAAATTGTAACAATTGAAGATAATTATTAAAATGTAATATCCAGTAATTATAAGCAAATTGAAAAGTCATGAAACATCATTGGTTGAAAGCTGTGGGAACCCTGTATCATCTTTTTCTTTTGTTTATTTTTGGCATGCTGTAATTTAAGAAAATCTTCTCAAATGCCACATAACCTCTAGCATCATTGCATAAATGATGTTATGGTGCATTCAGATCTCTTTGGAGGTCTTGTTTACTCTTGTTTACTGGAATCTTATGAGATATTTCTGGATAACTTCAGTCAAACGTGTTCTGGTACCTTTAGCCTAATAGCTGTGGCACTGAAAAACATTCTGTTTCTTTTTGTAGGAGAACATTCTGTGGGATTGATTCACAACAGCTTCAACCATGTCTGGCGCCTCCGTGAAAGTGGCTGTCAGAGTGCGGCCCTTCAACTCAAGAGAGACCAGCAAAGATTCAAAATGCATAATACAGATGCAAGGGAACTCCACCAGTAAGTATATACTTGTCTCTATGGCTCTCATACTTTGTTTGATTTGTAAGCTTCTCATATTTGGTCATGTATCTCCAGACAAGGTGGCTCTAGTTTATGCTTTTGGCTTTAGGATATGAGATGCTCAGAGTGAAATAGTGTTGTAGATTTATTGGATGTCTGCACCATGAGTGACCGAAAGGAAGAATAGAAGTGGAACTGATATTCTGTTTGAAACTAGAAGGAAAGAAGAGCCTCTCTGTGTGAAATCCCCTTCTTTTAGAAACATGAGAGAGAATTTCTGCCTGAAGGTCTTTAGTGTGTTGAGCGGCAGAGTATGAAGATACTGTGTGTCTTCAGCTTAGGTCTCTTGTTCATCAGTTCTGCATTAGTTTAGTGGTAGAGAAAGAGAGAGCCAGTGAAAGGAAATGAGTTGATGTTATTGCCCATATTTTGGGTGTTATCATTATTGCAGCCTAATGAAGAAGAACGTGTGATCATGAAACTTTTGAATAAAACTGAAATTCTGTCCCAAGAGTTTTAGGCTACATATCATTATGATGATACCATTTGACACATTTGTTGGAAATAAACGAATAAACGAATTGGTTCCCTGAGTGTAGGCTTAACTCGGTGTAGTGTATCAGATGTTTTTTGGACAGCATATGGGTTGTTAATGTCCATTTGCAAGCGGCGAGTCATTGTGCTCACTGAGACGTGATTCATCGCGCTTTTCTGAACAAGGTAACATTAGATGGTTGAGCACAGAAATGGTGGTGTGCTAATTCTTAAGAAGCATTTGGAAAGAATCTGGACCTATGTATCCTTAAGTTGGAATGACAGCATATTAATGATAAACTTCATGTCTAGGGGTTTTAAAACTAAGGAAAGATGTAAATAAATTTTTTTTAGATGTTTAAATGTAAGAGTTGGAGCTTACGTTTGGTTTTTAATATAACTTTAAACCTGTTTTGGTTTTAATTGGAGCTGGGTATCAATGCACTTTTCCTGATTCGATTCATTTCACAAGCTTTTAATTCTGTTCTGATTTTGATTTGATACTTCTACATAGGGCTGGGCGATATATCGAACACGATATTCATGCACATCTCGTCAGTAAAGCCGTTTCCGTGATTAGCGGTAAATCTCCATCACCTGTTTTCAAATAGGGTGCCATTTAATACACAGAGGCATAGTTCACTGACAAGCTACGCAATATCGCGTTCATTATCGAAGGCAATTCATCTGCAATAATGAACGCGATATTGGTGCTATATCGCCCAGCCCTACTTCTACATACTCTGCTGTTCAATACTAGCATTTTCTGCCAGATCAGGGTATCGGTCAGATGAGAACGATCCAAATCCGATATTGTGTGTTTACTATTCTGTGTTATTGTTAAGCCCCACAAAAGCCACAAACACATGATAAAAAAAACATAAAGTTTTCATGCACTATATTTCAAGTGTTCTGAAGCCAATACGTGATGTTTAATGTGAGGTACAGATGAATATTTAAGTCAAGTTCATGTAAACTCTTCTCTCCGCTGCGGTTACTAGAGTCAAGACGATGAAACTCTGCAAGATTATTAAATGTTCCTAATATTACACTTGATCTGTAAATAAAGTTAAAAGGTTTTGCATAAAAGGACTTTATCTTCGTGCTGTTATCAAAATCGTGTTGGTGTCTGTTAGATCACAACACTGGACTAGATAGCACTATGTTCTTAATGAGCACAGTAACTGAAATTTAAAACTGTTAAAAGAAAAGGCTCAATAAACAATCGCACAGATTTAATACACTATGCATCAGTATATCTTCACTTTGTGCTTTGAACCTTTCTATGCGGAGTGCTGTGCGCTGTGACTCCGTGCTGCTTCAAGCGTATCATTCTGCGCACAAAATGCACCGCTCTGTATTTATATAATACTTTTGCACAAAATCTATCATATGTTTCTGCCTCATTACTGTGCTATACATTTAAAATAAATGTCTTTTAATTTTACAGTATATACAGTATATATTTATATGTAAATATATTACTTGTTTTTCATGAATGTATTTTACAACAATACAAAGAGCAATGTATATCATTTTACATTATCATTTTAGATTTAGTCCTACACTTATTCACTTTTATTTGTTCCCCACTAAATGTTTTTTTCCCACTAATTTTAGATTTTATAAAACTGTGCACTCATGATTTTTCTAGAGTAACTTTTGCTACTGAATTATCCACTAACCTAGTTTATAATAGTATTTTTGTCATAGATTATAATTATATATGCATTCATTTGCTGTTTTTCTTTACAATAAAGTTGTCTATATTTAGTAGATTGTGTGTAACACAAAAAAGTCATGATCAGGTCAACACACATCGAGGTATAAAAATTCAACACTGATTTAAAAAAAAAAACTGCCCAGGTATCGGATCAATATCAGTATCGGCAGATACTCAGAATGTTTGGTATCGGATCGGTTCTGAAAAAGTAGTATCGAGCCACCCCTAGTTTATTTGATCAAAAATGCAGTAAAAACAGTAATACTGCGAAATATTATTACAAATTGAGATAACCAATATATTTTAAAATGTAGTATTTTCTTGTGATGGCGAATCTGAATTTTTGAGCAGCCATTACTGAACAGAAACATTTATTATTATTATCAGGGTTGCAAACAGTTGTGCTGCTTAATATTTTTCTAAAGTTTTAAAGAACAGCATTTATTGAAAATAAATATATTTTGTAAAATGTTAACATTTTTACTGTCACTTTTGATCAATTTTATATGTCCTTGCTGAATAAAAGTATTACTTTCTTTCAAAAAAATCTTACTTATGCAAGACTTTTAAACAGTAGTGTACAGTGTAAAATGTACCGTTGAACTGCAGCTGTGCAGTTCAATTGCTATCTATTTAACAGAGTTTATGAGCCTTTTTGAATGATTCGTTAACTGGGCTGGCTCAAATAATCAAATGTTTAAATGTTTCAAATTTTTTTGATTTATTACAAAGAACTGTTTTTAAAGAGTCATTTATTTGTGAATCAGACCACACTATTTGCTTGGTATGTTTATTTTTATTCATATAAATGAACTGGCTCATAAGAGTTATTTGGTTGCTGCTATACAGTAAACACCACCAACATGGAGTAAAAGATCGATTCGGGTTTTGAAGAATGAATTAAAATCATAATTAAACAAAGATTGTGATTAATTGGAAAATCAATATTTTAGCCAGTTGTAACATTCTGAAGCTACAAATCTCAGGTCTTTTTACACTAGTGCGTTTTCATTTTAAAATGACATTTTAAAACGAAAGTGATCCTTGTCTACACTGGCATTTTCAATGCGTTTCAGAAACAATCTCCGTCCACACTACACAACTGAAAATGCATGTCACATGACCATTCATGCAGGTACAACCATAGGTATGTATAGGTAGATTCCCTGTTATTTAGATTGCGGACTAGTTTATGTGCTTGGAGTAGAGCTGCACGATTAATCGTTAAAAGATCGCGATCTTGATTCAAACACCCACACGATCTCAATTTTAAATGACAACGATTTGCCCGTGTCTATTAAACCTTTGGAAAAAAATCATACAACGTTCAAATCTGCGTTCGCGCTGCCACTGACACAGAGCAGACGACATTTAACATGTTTGGGTAATAAACAGCTTCACAAACAGTCTTTTCAACTGCACAGTATTATTTCTGTCTTATATAGTCATTCATATCATCATAGAAATACTGGGATGAAAGTTTGCAGTTCAGATATAAACAGCGTTTACATGCACCCTCTTAATGCGATGAGATTTTGGCAATATTGCGATTTAAACTTCATCTCATCATGTAAACGCAATACTTCGATTTAAATAATGCGATTAAGCTCATAATCGCAGCAAGCATAATCGTATTAACATACGATGATTTTAATCGAAATATACAGGCATGTAAACACCTTAATCGGAGTATTGCCGCTCTGACCAAAGTGCGCATGCGCTCGTGACATGAATGACGCGACACCTGTAATAATACGCAGATTAGAAACGATGGCGGGGAAGAAAGCATCGCATTTCTCGGGAAAACACAACTCGCTGCCACCAGTCTCTGTTCCTTACCCTCATCCAGAAATGGCGAGCAGAACGCGACGGCAGCATAAGCAAACGAATTGCTGTCGCATTTCTATGGCGCCAAAGCATAGAATACAACCATATAAAAGTGTTTTGCATTAGACTTAAATTAAAACAGCGGCCAGTAACACACCTGCTCTTTCTGAGTCCATCATTTGTGCTGTGCAGTGGGGTAACGTACCCGAGGCAGTAAAAAAACAACAACTATTAGGCTAATAAGTATAATGGAAATTGCATGTAAACGGGAGTGAAGAGCTTTGCTCTCGACATGTAAACATCATAATGCGATTAAGTCCTTACATTATTCGTGCTCATGTAAATGTAGTAAATAGAGTAAATCCCTTTTTGAAAGTAACTGGCACTTCAAATAATGTCGATTGCATTGTTTTGCCACCTAGTGACTGTTCAAATATATTTGTCATTGAATCATTCAAGAGATTTGTTCAAAAACGCTGATTAATCCATTAATAAATAAAACAAGTGAGTCAATCATTCATTCAAACCATTTTTTCAAAATTTTAATATTACAAATTGATGTATTTAAATATATGTTGAAGATATATATATTAACATGTTTAGTTATTCATTCAAATTAATTAAAGGCTTTTAAATAGACTGCAGCAATAATATTGTCACACACTGTTTTGTTTAGTTCAGAATCGTGGGAGAATCGTGATCTCAATTCGAGACAAAAAAATCGTGATTCTCCATTTATCCAGAATCGTGCAGCTCTAGCTTGGAGCGGTCGAATGGGGCATCTACCTATACATATCTATGGGTATAGGTATAGGTATCTTTCAAAAGTCTCTGTTTTGTTCCGTTTACACTAAAACACGAATTCACACTAAAACACGAGTTTAAACTAAAACGGGGTCTGCAGCATTTTCAGAAGTCTCTTTTTAGGGTCGAAAACGTCAGAGTAGTGTAAACAAAAGGTGTAACCGTAGCAAAAGTTAAGCGTTTTAAAACGAAAACACAGTAGTGTAAACATAGCCTCATGAAAGATGATGCATTGCACATTCCTTTTAAAATCATGTTTTGCTGAAAGATTTAATAGTCTGGCGTGTTAGTTGGATTTTGGGACAGTTAGAAACCAAAACACACGCATCTTTTTAATAGTGGCGTTATCTCATCCTGAATGGTTAGGCTGTAAGAGACGCTTTTGTCATACCAAACACATTTTCTTCATTTACATACTCATTATTTACCGATAGCTGGCCTAAACCCCGTGGTAAACAAATGGGACCGCAGGGCGTACAAGGTCACCTGAGAGAAAGTCGGAGCATACAGGGAGTTTCACAGGAAGTAGAGCTCAGAGACTGCAGTCACACAGCCCTCTGGCACACATGCGCAGACTGCGTACTGAAACCAGAGCGTGAGGTTGGCATTCAGCCCACCCCCTTCATTAGGACACCACTGCAGATGGTATGCTGGGAATGTTGTCTTATTACAGTGCTGAGCCGTCAGGGATGCTCGTGACAAATACACACAACGAAAAGCAGAATGACCTTAATGTTTGGTCTCAGAAGTGTTTCGTTTGCTCTGGGACGTTGTAACCAAGGTGATGTCAACTGCTTAGACTGCATGTTTAAGATGAATGTCTGGACTGTTTGTTTCTCTTCTTCCTATTGAAGATGCTCTCTCCATTCAGACTGAAGCGGATATAAATAAATTAAATCTGAATGTGTATGCATAAATATACATACTTTTACTTTCACCATATTTACTTTCTTGGTACACATCCTGGTTTTATTTTAAACAATATATTAGTATTCCTCTTTGTAGTTTTCACAGTATTTTTTTTAAAGTCTTAACTTGTTTTGCCTCTGAATTGAATCAAATCGTTTTAACAGATCTACATTGGGCTTCGTACTATTTAAGTGGTTCCACTTGCCCACTGTACCTCATTGATAAAGTCAGGTCTTTAGTTCGCATTGCAACAGAAAATGTAACTTCACATTATGAAAGTGTGACTTTTTAATGTATTATTTTGTATGTAATTGATATATGAAGAGACTGAATGTATAGGTAGCCGTTTCTCATTATTAAAGTCATTGCACACTGAGTCCAAAATGTTCGTATTTGTTTTTCCGTTTTTTTGTATTCGTCATCCTTTCCTATCAAAATGTTTGCTACGAATGGGAAAACGCAGAAAATTGAACCTGATCCGAATTATGATGGTCGAACGTTTCGGAGGCAATGTGTAAACGTGAGGTGAGGTCGTAATTATTTTTCAATGTGCGAAAATTTCGGACTCCGTGTGCAATGGCCTTTACTTTATGTGCTGCAAAATGTCTGTTTCTAGAGGAATATGTGGGTGTTTGTTTGAGTGGAGTTTAAATATGGTGTTTTGAAGTTGAATACTGTCATTCATTTCTGTTTTTAAGAGAAGAGATATTAAGCATTGGGTCGTATGGAGATTAAACTTGTAAAACCCTTTCTCTCTCAGATCTCTCCCTGAGAGATTTCAGAGTCTTCACTTCTTGGCTCATCCACAATGCACTGAATCTATTGATATTGTGACCTTTTTCTTTTATGAAGGAAAACTGTTGAGGGAATGGAAACTCATCTCTCTTTTCGTCTTCAGCAATGGTGTCGTGAACAAATATCAGCGAGGATTATTGAGTGGGGAGAATTTGAAACCTCTCCAATTGTAGACAGATTCATAAAAGGGATAAGATACCCAAAAATGAAAATTTTTGTCGTTTTCTTGCCCTCATGTCGTTCTTGTTTCTGTCGAACACACAAGAAATTTGAGGAATTACTTCTGTGTCTATAATCTGCCATACCTATTCAAACAGAGCATTCTGAGGAGGGGGATTAAAAACAGGACAGAAAATAGCTTATTACCTCTAAATTATGATGTAAAAATCTTGATAACATTATAAGTGGACCTCAGAGAGCTGTACAAAATTTAAAAAAAACAAAGGCAGTTCATGACCCCTTTAATGTGCCATGCATGTCCAGTGTGCATATATTGTCTGTATAAAGGTGCAGTTACATTTACCACTGCTCAGTGAATTTTTATTGGTAAAATCAACACCATTAAGTCACTTCAGTAGGTATCCACACAATTTGGTATGTGAGTGTGAAAGACCTCCCCATGCAGAATTTGTAACAGGTTCAAGTTAGTCGATTCACCCTTTTGACCTACAAGTAAGCTCCTTGGTTTGAAAGTGACTCCTTTGAAAGCTGTGCTTCATGTCACATCTTTTTTTACAGGCAAAATTTCACTGAAATGTGACCGCACCTTACATATGGTTTCAAGTATGGCTCTTCTAGTCATATATATAACTGTTTTGAGTTAAAAGAATCTCCCTTAGAAGTCTGTACAGTTTTGAAAAGTAGACCGTACAAAAGCATACAATATAAATCATTTTGGGATTGAATTTGCACCAAAATTAACTTTATATGATACTTGTAATTACTCGTATACAATTTTGTTCGTACAACCCAATCCTTATCATCAGCATTAGATTTTGACAAGTAATATCTCACACCATTTGACAGAGCAGCTCAACCATCTTGTTGAAGAGAGGTGTGCTGATGCTTTTTGAAGCTTGGGATTTCCCCGGCTGATGATAAAAGGAGCAAATAAATCAGATAGACCAGCACTGAAATGGGGCCCAAGCTAAATCTAGACACTAGAATATCATAGAGGCTGGCGGATGGGATCATTTGACCGATAAGTAACCACAATGCTCTAACAACCAAGTAGAAGAACTTAGCAACAGCATAGCAACAGTTCTAACTACATATGGAATTGCTGTTCGTATTTAAAATGGTCTCTCACTCTGTAGCTAATGCTACTCTGACCTCTTATTTTAGACTGTTTCAGCTCTGCTGTGCATGAAGATGGAGTCATCCTGACAACAGATCCTTGGGGACCGCCAGTGCAGACGTGGGAGGGGGAAGAGTTGTCTGTAAAAGCTTTGCACACTGAAATTGAGAGACAGAAGAGCTTTTATTGATTGATTGAGAGAGATAGAGGTGATAGGAATTCATAGATTGCTATGGTTCTTCTGCCACTGGGAAGGTCATCTTGCTATTGGGCTTTGAGTGCGGACAGAAACGATTGACCTGATTACAGATGTAATCCTGAGAGTGTGCCTGAGGTCACCACACTCCTGTGTTAATCCCAGTGACCCTTGCAGGTGCATGGGCGTCAACTCAAAGTGTCACTTCTCACCATGCAGATTATAGCTACACCTGTCACTAAATTCGGTAGATAAAGAAATGGAGTGATTCTAATTAAATGTTCTATTCAAGATGATCTACTTTCATTTTATTTTAAGATATTGTCATAAAATATTCATTGA
The DNA here is from genome assembly GCF_012432095.1 of Onychostoma macrolepis. Taxonomy (NCBI): domain Eukaryota; kingdom Metazoa; phylum Chordata; class Actinopteri; order Cypriniformes; family Cyprinidae; genus Onychostoma; species Onychostoma macrolepis. The sequence continues at coordinate 12,272,506 of NC_081177.1, forward strand.
TAGTCTTTCCAGACATTTCAGGTTTCTTCTGGTGTCTTTGCACGTAGCTTTTTGCTTATAGCACATTTCTAGCTGCTCTTTTAAAGTTTTTATGTCTTATCTTAGTTCTAGAGACCTTGGTTCGCAAACTTGATTTATGTGTGGATTTACTTTAAGGATTTATATCATCCAAGTATAGTGCTGCTAATGAATATGGAATTATGTAAGGAAGGCCTGTCGCCATTATTACATAACTGCCCCTCTCAACCTTTCTAATAGTCATGATTTGATATAATCATTTGATATTTCCAGTCTGATTAGTGTGTTATGTGAACTCTCCAGATGTACTTGGAAATGTGAAAAATGTGCAAAGCATCAAAGCCTCATGAATGTGTAAAAAGGCTTTAACATGCATTGTGAACGCATAGCGTTTAGGTTTCTATTTTTATATTGGCATAATGTAAAATATTGTTAGCCATTACAAGTCAGACCTTTTTAAATGAGTGAAAGTAAAAGCTGGAAGTGTGTTTTTCAGGACATTCTAATATTCATACTACTACTACTATTGCTACTACTACTAATTATAATACTAACAATAATAAAAATAATAAATATTATTATTTGGTCTCTATAGTTCTATAATATTATTATTATTATTGTTATTATTATATAGATTGTCTGGAGTGTAGTTGTAAATATTTTATTAATATTTATGTTTTATTTATGCTAATCTGCCGTTATGTCATGATCGTGACTGCTCTAATCTAAGTTGTTGTTTTTTTTGTAATGATTAAGTAGTTTCATTCAGGAATGTGGCTTCAGGTTTTCTTCTCTATGTACTTGACAGTTCTGCTTTTTCTGTATTGTCTCATTTCTGCCCTTCTTGTCAGCTGTTTCCCATTTAGCTTCCGTTTTTGGTCACCTCACACCAAGATTATTTTCGTAAACGAAAACTGAAACTAAGACTAAAACTATTGGTCAAAAAACATTTTCGTAAACTGAAATAAAATAAAAATGTGTAAATAAATGAAAAACTAAAACTAAACGAAACTAACAACAGTAACTGAAAAACTAACGAAAATAAAATAATAATTAGCAAAAATAAATAATCGTGTTCGTGATTTTAATAAGCTCTCATTCTGTGCCAGAAAATCGGACCTGTGGTGGTTTGGGGAAATAGATGGCGCTTCATGCACGTGAGCTGCGTCCTATAATCACAGAGAATGCGTTTTTGCATTTAAAAAACAAGATGCCTAATGGGAAATAATAATAATGCACACCTTACAGCGCACGAACTTTTAAAATCGTGCTTGACGTGCGAGAACAACATGAGAGTGAGTTAGACACAGAATTAAAAGTTTTGGACCAGCTGACTTTAGTGAAGAGTCATTTTATCACGCTTTGCGATTACTATGGTAAACGTAAGCCTCGAGTCCATGACACGAGCACCGCCTTGAATGTATAAAATGCTTCCAAAATGAGAGAAAGCCATAGCCGCGCTGTGTTTTCACCGCTTGCAGTGTTGTGTAAAAGGGGCTTTAGAACTGGGATTGATTGCGTTGCTCATCTGAAGCGCGTGCGCGCTGGAGCGGCTCGTCAAAGCAAAGTGCAAACATTCATTTAAATCACCATATCGCGTTTATTTTTGAGTAGTATGAGATTTCAAACCATTTTAGATTGTTTCTTCTTATTGTATACGTTCATAGAGGGAGACGGGACATACAGTAGTGTGCACTGGTGGCTCGTGCAAAAAATCCAACAAATTAATGCATTGAAAATACAGATGGACAAAAATAAAGTTTACAGAGTTTCAATGACGATTGCAAAGAACATGCCTGCGTCCCAATGTGCACACTGTCCATGCTAAATTCTATCCGATATTAGTCATTTTTAATACTATTTAGGGCAGATAGGGTGGATAGTTTTTGCATTGGGGACGCAGGGCATGTTTCTTCAATTTAGCTCCAACCCTGATAAATACTCAACTGCCTGATGCTGTCTAGTAACTCTGAAAACCTTGTTGTTTGTAAACTATTGACATATTAAACAATATTACATCTTTAATATGAATGAATATGAACATGAATATGAATAAAATAAATTGTATACATATAAGTTGCATATTTTTGTTATTTTTTTAATTGTAAAGACTTATTTTATTTTCATTATTAAGATGTTTGCACAAGAATTAACTGTAAACTGCAAACTGCAAACATTCAACTTTGCTAAAATTAAATGCCTGGGTTTGGTCTATACTGGAAGTGTCCATTAACTCTGAAACTGAAATATATAAAAACTAAATAGAAATGTGTACACAAAATAAAAACTAAACTAAAACTAACAAAACCATTAATGAAACTAACTAAAACTAAACTGAAATTATAGGAAATTTGAAAACTATATTAAAATAAAAACTAATTTAAAAATTCAAAACTATAATATCCTTGCCTCACACTGTGTGATGCTTGCAACAGAGAAAAGGTTAGATGTAGAACAGCTGTTGCAAACCATCACTGGTACACCTCAATCTTTTACCAGCTGTCAAGTAGCTGGCTGATGTCTTATTACATTTGTCTTCATCACTCACCATCTGTAACTGTTAAACACTGGCTGTATCTCAAAACATAGTGAGGTGTCTTGCTGTCTGCTTCTTATCAGGGCAGCTGTCTGTATACAATGAATTAAAAATGAGCACCTGATTTTAAAAAAAATGCATGTTTGAAAATATGCTGGGTATTTAATGTACATTTTAAATCAGATTAATGTGGAAGAGTGTAGGCTCTGTGATTATACCCTCAAGTTTTCTACTGATGTACTGTGATCTGATTTAGTAATATTTGTCTCACCACACCTTCATTAGGGCTTCTGAGAAGCAAATGTTTGTGATTTTTAAAAATAAAACCTCACTAATAGCATATGTTGGGGTTCGCTGACCAGCTGTAGAAACACGCTCATAAACACTTTAAGACCACAGCAGCATCTGGATATATGAAATGTGAGTGACGAAAATCTGAAGTCGCCTCACATTCATAACATTTGAAACACTCCCATAACTTTCATCACAGATTTGTTGGTTCTTCTGAACTCTTGTATTTCTAAAGTACATTGACTTGCAAATGATTTGTAGGGCCCTATGAAATCTTTTATTTTTTTCTCAAGTTCTGTTTTTTCCATTTTAATTCTTCTTGACTCCAGTTTAATGGTTAAATAAAATTGTATTAATAAAAAACATGTCTAATTACTTCAAATCATGAAATGGCAATTTATTAATACAATTTTTTTTTTTTCTCATTCAGTTTTCTTTTTTACCAAATTCTGTTTTCCATTTACTTTTGCACTTGTATGGTTTCATTAGAGTTTAATAATCAAAAGCATCTCTAATTGATTGATTTCCAAAATATAATTTTATATATTTTATTTTCCATGAAACACTGTGTTGTTACATTTTTCTGCTAAATAGATTATTGTAAATATTCCTTAAAATAATAATTTTATTCGTAGTAGTACTATCATTACATTAAGTAATGGATTTCTGTCACAGTTTCTAGTTAAACTGAACTTTTAATTTGATGGGTGGCTGTGAAGACTTTATTTCTGTTAGTATTTGATATATTTTTTTCCTCAAAAGTCAAATGCCCAATGAAGTGACTCTCAGAGCAGTTCTAGAGATTGTTTTTGCGTGCATGTACTCATATATTGAGGTGGCAGAGGCTAAACCAGGATTCATATTTAAAGTGTTTTTGCAGCTTAATATTCACACTATGTGAATTCCATATCGTGGTTTGATTCAAGTATACTTACTTTTGATTTTATTATTCCAAATATTGGCAAATTCCATGACATTCCATGTTATACAGTAAATTTAATTTGTATGACTGGATTCTGCGATTCTGTCCGCATTTTCTGCATTGAGGAAATCATAGGGCCCCCTAGATATGTAAAGAGTTTGACATTACCATGTGGCTTCTACTCCTGAAATACTTTATTAAGCATAAGAATATGCAGCACACACACAAATATTGAGTAAAATGCTACTTTTAGATTACCTGACTTTTATATCAGTTGTTCCAGTGAAGGCGTAAGTTTATTTATAATAATTTACCTTCCCTATGTATTCTGGGATTGTCTTTACCATGAAGGATGCATTAGTATTAATGGAATTTTAGCAGAAACTGTTCTTTTTAAAAATCATTAGATTTCACAAATCTTACAGATGAATTTTTACGTAAATGCCGTGATCTTGTCATCCAGATATAATCTATTTACACTGAGGACATTTCCTTGTACAGGAAAGCTGGCTGTTTTCTGTGCCAGTCTGGTCTGTAATTACCTGTATAGTGGCTCTGGGTTGATCTCCTGCTGGAGTGGAGCAGGGATGAGATGAGCTGGGGGGTGGGTGAGAGATCCAGCGGTGAGGCTGTTCCCAGCCTCAGTCACATGCACGAGAGCGTGAGAGAGCATCACAGCCTTGTGCTTGGAACGAGGGATTTTTCTCCTGCTATAAAGATATGGATGCATAGACAGATGCAAAGAGGAAGGAATTAGGACACAAAAACAGTTCTCCATCCACATCACATGACTGAGAGTCATGTTTGCGCCTCCTCTTTGTGGAAGACAAGGGCAATTATATCATCTCATGCTTAGAATTAATCTACCAAATTATTGATGTAAAATGACTTTCCACTTCCTGGACTTTCTGCAGTGAGGTGGAACAGCAGTTATTATTTGACATCCTGCTCCAGTGAATCTTAATCAAGATGAAACTGCATTTACTGTTTTTTTTTTTGTTTTGTTTTTTTTTACTTGCGTAATGTGACATATTTCTGAAAGAAATTAGATAAAAACTGGATATTTCTGAATGAAACTCATGAAAAGCTAATATTTAATCATAAAATGTAAAATATTTAATAATCAAAATGTAAAATAAACTAGTAAAAATAAACAATAGCTTTATATAATGCTTATGTTAATTTGCATGTCATGTTAACATTTACCATGAGCATGCAAATGTGTTAATTTTTTTTTTTTTTAAATATTAACTTAAAATCTCAGGGGGCACTTCTAGTACAACCCAAATTCCGGAAATGTTGGGACGTTTTTTTAAAATATGAATAAAATGAAAACTAAAAGACTTTCAAATCACATGAGCCAATATTTTATTCACAATAGAACATAGAGAACATAACAAATGTTTAAACTGAGAAATTTTACACTTTTATCCACTAAATGAGCTCATTTCAAATTTGATGCCTGCTATAGGTCTCAAAAGATTTGGCACAGGGGCAGCAAAGGGCTGAAAAAGCAAGAAATTTTGAAAAGATTCAGCTGGGAGAACATCTAGCTAATTGAGTTAATTGACATCAGGTCTGTAACATGATTACAGTGTTTCCCATACATTGATTTATTTGTGGCGGACCGCTATAATATCAAAACTGACTGCCACAAATAGATTTTTTCTAAATGCTTTGACTTAGTTGAATAAACATGGGCACTGCACGTTTCAAAATCGAAACCCGGTGCGGGTGTTTTTATTTCACTGTATTTCTGAATGAAACCGACTGTCTTCAGAAAATTTTGGTTGACATTTTCATTTCATATTGCATGTAGTGTCTGATAAAGCAGCGTTTGTGAGCGAGCTCTGCTTTGTGTACAGCGTTACCGGGGAAACCGCTCTCTCCGTGCTCTAAAAGCGCCTCCCGCTGGCAGAGAATGAATTTGCATATATGCTGCCACAAATAGAGTCTAAGTCTGTGGGAAACACTGGATTAACTATAAAAGGGATGTCTTAGAGAGGCAGTCTCTCAGAAGTAAAGATGGGAAGAAGCTCTCCAATCTGTGAAAGAGTGCGTAAAAAGATTGTGGAATACTTTTTAAAAACAACATTCCTCAACGTCAAATTTCAAAGGCTTTGCAAATCTCATCATCTAAGACTAGGTTCACACTGCAGGCTAAAGTGGCCAAATCCGACTTTTTTGCCCAAATGTGACCCATATCTGATTTTCTTATGACAGTCTGAACAGCACAAATCCGATTTTTTTTTTTTTTTTTTTTTTTTTCAAATCAGGCCCAGGTCACTTTCATATGTGGTCCTAAATCGGATACATATCCGATGTTTTGCAATGCGACTTCAGTCTGAACGGCCATGACGCATTTCATGCGATTTTTACGTTGTTGAAATGTGACAGATGTCACAATTCTGCGCTGGAGGAAATCGTGCTCTCCTCCTCCTTCTTAATATTCTTCTTCTTATCACTTCGTTATTTAGGCTCCGATTGCACATTAACTTAAAAATTGCTAACACGAGCAGCATCCATTTTTAATTCCGCAAACACAGTGCGCTACATCTGACATCACGTCTTCTTCTGCGCATGCGGGACACTTCAGGGCCGTATATGGTTCACACATGAGACTGATGGCAGTCACATTTAAATGACAATGTTAACAACAGCGCAAAAAAATCGGATTTCAGCAAAAAAATCCGTATTAAGACCTGCAGTGTGAACTAAGCCAAAAGATTCAGAGAAACTGGAGAAATCTCTGTGCCGAAGACATTTGTTGGATGCCCGTGGTCTTCGAGCCCTCAGACAACACTGCATCACATTTCAGCAGGACAATGCAAACACATACTGCAGCTATTACAACAGCATGGCTTCGTAGTAGAAGAGTCCGGGTGCTGAATTGGCCTGCCTGCAGTCCAGATCTTTCACCTATAGAGAACATTTGGCACATCATTAAACTAAAAATACGTCAAAGACGACCACAAACTCTTCAGCAACTGGAAACCTATATCAGGCAAGAATGGGACCAAATTCCAACACCAAAACTCCAGAAAATCATAACCTCGATGCCCAGATGTCTTCAAACTGTTTTGAAAAGAGGAGATGCTATAGCATGGTAAACATGCCCCCCGTCCCAACTATTTTGAGACCCGTAGCAGGCGTCAAATTTGAAATGATCTCATTTTGTGCAAAAAATTATAAAATTTCTCAGTTTAAACATTTATGTTATCTATGCTCTATTGTGAATAAAATATTGGCTCATGTGATTTTGAAAGTCTTTTAGTTTTCATTTTATTAAAATAAAAAAAAAAAACGTCCCAACATTTCCGGAATTTGGTTTGTATATTTTAGGTCAGAAGGGGTTCAAAGGGGTCAAAGTTGTCTAATACGTTTTCATTGTTACTTATGCTTTACCCGTTCTCTCTGCAATCTCTCACTACCCCCAAGTGCTGGTTTCTGTCTTAGAACCCTAGTGAACTGGGAGATGAATGTGAGAGTGGCAGCAGATAGAGCTTTGTAGTCCAGGCACGGCTAGTTGTGGCCACTACTTTTATTCATCCTGTATTATTCGTGGCAATGAAAAGCAGAATTTAGAAGAAAAACATTGAGTTTGTCCTGGCTGCCAGTCATTTGGCATGGTGTACCTGTGGTCTGGACTCTGTCTGGAGTTGGAGGCCTGGTCCGCACCCACATTGAAAACTGCGGTATCACATGCCGTGCTAATGTCCTTCAGTTAACCTCCAGTATACACAAACGCATGAGCGTGTAGACAAAGATATGGGTTCAGTTAATCACTTCCGCAGTTCCTTAGAAGTTAGAATGGTGTTATTAGTCATCTAGGATTAGGCTTCTGTCAGAACTGTCTTTTGGTAGCAGCAACTCATGCTGTGTAGAATGCTGACTCAAACCTGTTGCCCATTTCAGTCCATTGAATCCCACAGACCAAAAACCACTGCTTCTAACAGTGATGTCGTCCAAACGCTGAGGCTGTTTATAGTGGGCAGGATGGTGAACAGCGCTTTAAAAAAATCTCTTTATTGTTCTGTAGGTCTTGGGCCTGTGGTGGGAGGAGTTTAATGATCTCTCAGTTCATACTAGGCCAAAGTCATTGTGGTGTTGGTGGAGACACAAAGAAACGAGCCTATCCAAAGCCTAATAAACAAGCTTTGTGGCCTCAGAGTTATTGTTTTCTGTCTTCCCTTGTTGTGTTCTCTTGAACTAAATATTGAAGATTATTGTGCTATGAGTAGAATTCATGTTTTGAAATTCAGCAATTAAGAAAATGTGCATCATAGGGTCTTAAATACAATTTGAGTGATTAAAACAATTCATAGTAGTGCACACCCTCCCGCAGCTTAGTTGTTGCTTAGATTTTCGATAAACCTCTAAATAATACTGACAGTAATTCATTTTAATTAATAACAGTAGTTACAATAACATGTATTTTTATTTCATACAAAATTATTAATGTTAATTTTTTTTTTTTTTGTATTTAGGCTATATTATTTCATAACAGTTGTTGGGCCATTCAAGAATGTCTGCAGTCTTTATTCATTGGCCTATGTTTAGCTGGTGATCTGTAAAATTAGTTCGGCTTCCTGGACTTTCCCGTTTCCACTGACTGAAACTGAAGAGGTGTCATACACTCACTTACACTTACACACTGACAAATAATATGCTGCTTTGAAACAGATGCTGTTTTCTCTTGTGTACAGTATATGTTTGCTTGCAAGCAAGTTTTTGTCACACTGTATGTACAGTGCTGACATGAACTTGGCTGTGCTTCAAGGATTCAGAATAAGATCAGTTTGAAAATCACAGAAATAGTTCACAGTCCACATATTTAAGTGTGTGTGTGTGCGCGTGCATGCGTGCGTGCATGCATGTGTGTGTACACAGCACGTGTCCCATGCTGTTCTGCAGAATGTAGTGTGATGGTCTAAAGTCTAAGATCAGAAATCTGCCCCTTCCTTTCGTTGAGGAGCTGTCAGGCAGCACCTGCCATCTGCTGCTACAGAAATAGACAGGGCACTCTGTTGGCAGCTGGACAGAGCTTCACTTTTCTAGTGATTTCTCCCTCTCTTATCTGACTAGGCCTACTCTCCAGTGCTGGATGATGATAATCATACAGTCCTCTTCTGAGCACCTTTTCCATGTCTGCATTGATCGAACATAAACAAATATTATAATACCAGAGGAAAGCAGTCCGTTAAATCTGTTTTTAATTAAATAGTTAATATTTTTTTTTTATTTCATAATTATATTCATGCATTTGTAAATGTATAAATTACAACAGTATAGATTATACTTTTTGTAACATCCACCCCTAAGCATACCATGTCTTCCTGAACAAAAAAGAAGTTGATTTTAATAGTCGTTTTCATTGTGGTAGGTCTCTGAAAATGTCCATAGGCCTCCATACAGTCATAACAGATGACCTCATGTTTTGTAGAGAGCCTGGCATTCTCTGGCTGCGGTGCTTGAGCCCAGTATTGTTCTTCAGCCTTCCTGTTTTCATTCTCTTTCACCAGGCGACATGAAAACTGTGTGGACGGCATGCTGAGACTTCTCAAATGCAGTAACTGAGCCCAGTACTGCTCAGAAATGAAGATGAGCTTAATGCACATTACAGGCTCTGTCTGTATCCTCAAATGCCCTTGTTCAAAACCATTCTCAGATTGGACATTCTGATGGATGACAGAAATTATTGTTGTGATATCATACAAATGAACGCTGTTCATGAAGAACTTGCAGTGCTATAAGGAAGTCACACTTTTTTTTTTTTTTTAACCACAACACCTCTCTTTTTAGGAGAGTACTTGGTTGAATTTTCTAATTCACATATTGTAGTATATAATAAGAGTATCACTTTGTTTGTGATTGTGAAAATGCATACTTTGAGTCCCAAACTTTTATGCCACAGATCACTTCACTGTTAGCGTGTAGGTACATTTATTATTGTATTCCTCAACCTTTGAAATGTCTAAAGAGAAGAGTGACAGACTACTCAAGAGTTTGTGGGCACAGCTAGTGTGGTTGAAGCTGCTGTACACTCTTAGCCTTTGCTAGTTTCGTGATGATTTGTGGTTGCGTGTGATCTTCAGCACCTGTGAGAAGAATGTGGAGCCTATGTTTTTCTCTCTACTGCCTCTACAGGCAGATGGGTGTGCAGTTCATAGATCATTCCAGATGGGAACACGCTCTGTCCTCTTTGAGCTTTCCTCATTAGGATACAGCAGGCCAGATTGGTGTCCCCAGATGCCATTCTGGATGTATATCTTAGCGGGTGGAAATTTGTTTTGCGATCTCAGTGTTGGTCTTGAATAATTTTTATTTTATTTTGGTTATGAGAAAAATATATTGTAAAGAAACTGTTCTATCTCAGTTCACACTTACAGGGAGGCAGTTTCTGAAGTGAAGACTTTTTTTTTTTTTTTTTTTTACTTTATTACTTTTTAAATTTATTTTATTTAAGTTTTATTTTTATTTTTAAAATTGTATTTTTTTTTGTCTATTATTTTGTCTTTTTGTTTTATTTTTTAATGTATTTTTATTTTTAAATTTTACTTTTGTTTTTATTTTGTGTTGTGATTTTTGTTTTGAAAACAGCAACCAGGATGGAAAAAAAACCTGGCAACGCATTTCAGATCAAACTGTTAGTCAATAGTACATACATTTTTCTGAAACAAGGCTGAATCTAAAGTTTTCCGCAGGCTGATAAAATGTACTTTCCCTGCAGCGATACAGCTTGTTCTCATATGGTACTCCTGAGGATATATTTCAACAGTTTATTGGCTGTTTTTGTTTGTTTGTATTATAATTCTGACTTTTAAAACCACTGCAGGCTGTTATTGGTGGATATTGATTTGCCTGTGGGCTAAAGAGCAAAGCCTCATGGGGTCCGAAGCTGGAGACACATATTCCACCGCATTAGACCAGGCATGTCTGCTATTCTCAGGTCATCTCGCACTATCTGAAATAAGCCCAGGTTTATCAACACAGTCTGAAAGTTGATACGCTTTGAGCAGCCAGATGGGTTTTTCATTCTTTCCTCTAAGCTTTTCCTGTGCACACGCAGGTCAGGTGGTGCAGTCTGCTAACTCATTTAAAATCCCTCCTGCTTGAGTTTCCTACAGTGATGAAAGCCATTAGTCTTCGTGCATCTGTACCCAGGCATCCTAGCAGGAAAACCACTGTGTGCGTTTTTGTGTTTTTGCTGTGCGAACTTCATCCACCCTCGAAATGGTTTGTCAATTGGCTGAAAAGTGACAATTTGCATAATTGTTTCTGTCTGAAATATCCTGCCGAACCAGTGTTGTGTTTGTGCGTGCAAGTGAGTTAAACATCCAGTCAGACTTTGTTTTTGATGATCACATGACATTAAGCTGGCCTCTGCTGGAGAGGTTTGGGGATTGGGGTCAGGACATTGTTTGGGAGGAGTGAATAGCACGTTTAGTTGTGCATTTGCATAATGAGCGGCTCTTCATTGGCTGATGGGTTGTGGTCTGCTGAAGTGTTTTGTCCAAACATAATTGGATGGATTGAGCGGTTGTTTTGAGAGGTTATTCACTCATTCCAGCCACTTCTGTACCGATTATCCTCATGTTTGCTTCAAACTCATTCACAGCTTTGAGGAGGTTGGCATGACTAGACTATCCTCAGCCAGCTGATGTTGTTCATTTTCAGATATGAACAAAATGGGTTGTTTAGGCTATTATTTAGGCTTATTTAGTACACAGTATTCATAAATTTACATTCTGAATTATAGCATAATCCCTGATCCAAACAACAGGATTGTCAGCTACATGGTAAAGTCATAAAATGTTCACTTCGACTTCGTCACACTTACAGGGAGCCAGTTTCCACGGCAAAGAGTATTTCTTCCTCTTAGATTATGTAATTTTATTTTATTTTATTATTATTGTTAATTTATTTTTATATTTTAAACTCATTTACTTTTTTTTTTTTTTTTTTTTTTTTTTTATTTTGCACTCCCCAATGCCTTTTATATCAGCCGTACTGTATGGTGGTGGTGTTTGTTTGTTTTTTTGTTTTTTTAAGAACAGTGTCACTTACCTCCTATGCTCTGTTCACTGTTGATGTACAGTATATTGAATCTTCTCAGGCCTAACGTCTGGCTTAATGTCTAATTTACAAATCCTAATGCTTTCATTTAGAGTCTTCTACATGTTCAGCCAGATTTAAGGGATTTTAAACCATGAATATGTGAATTTTTAACAGTCTAATGGCATTACAATTGTCACATAATTTGGTTTTATATCTCAAGACTGAAAATGAAAACAGGGCACGTGTCTTTGAGGGAGCAGTACAAAATTAAATTGAATAACGCAGATGATGTTTTTTTTTTTTTCTGTATCCCTCTGTTCAGTGTGGTGGTCGTCATGGTAACAGGTTTAACTTTTGCTGTGGCTTGCGTGAGCAGTGCTGCTGATGTAGGAGACATTGATAGAACGACGACATAAGATCATTAGAACTCTCTGTTTTTCTTTTAATGCGAGTGTGTTTTCCTTACAGGTTTTAGGGACTTTAATGAATACATAACTGCACTTTGAATGCAAAGCTGTGTCGCGTTTACCCTTTCAATTGAAAATTGCAGAATGAAACCTGATCATACTGATACAGAAACAGACGTGAGTGACCCACACATGTGCGTATGTGAGTGAGCAAGGCCAGGCTTGCTGGTTGTCCACCTGTCTTTCGGCCCCCGTGTTGATCTTCCCATCTCATCAGTGTTCTGATATGACTGGTGAACACAGTGCATGATGGGAGAGGCATTTATAGTCCCTCTGTGCATATTGTTCCAGGAAAGAGGGGCAGAATGACTGCAGTAATGTAAATCCCTGTGTGTTTTACCCACTGCTCCAGTTTCCATTCGGCCTTAGGTCAGAGGTGTAAGCGCTCTTTATTTAGCTTCTCATTCTCCTGAATGACACAGGCCTGTCCTCCGTCACATTGACCATGTGAGGATGCAGGACTTTAGGAAAGGACCTGCTTTCACCAACCTGGGAACGTGGCTTATACTAGCTTTGATGTTAACTGCTAGCTATTTGAGAAACACAATTATCTTAATGTTATTTGTGTATTTTACTTGTCATTTTATTTCAAGTAGGCCAACAGCGCCCCCTGAGTATATGCTTATGTTTACATTTTAAGCCTTTATCGGTTGATTCCGATAACATTCCAAAAATATCGTGCATCCCTAATACCCAGTATAGTAGGTGAAAAGTATGAGATTCATAGTGTTCATCTGATGAACAATTAGTCTAACTATCCCATGAGGCCACGAGAGCGAGTTGTGAGTGGCAGAGAAGTGATGCAGCTGACATCGTAAATCACATGACAATGCAAATGAATTGCATTCATACTACAAACATACATGCTGCTGTATAGAACTTACTTTTTTTAAGTCTTGCAGCAAGTTCTTCATCAAATGTATTACCTGCTCTGGCAGTATGTGATTTTGGACTCACAAAATATTTTTATGTTAAGTTACTCGCCAGTGAAATCATTTCAAATAGTCATGTATATTGAATATTCCTTATATACTTTCTAGTCTCATATTCGACTTGTATCTCTCAGAGAGAAGTGGCTCAGTACCCAGCCCTCCCCTCTCATTTCCACTGAATAATAGATGAATTCTGTGAGATTAGCCCGTGTCCCAGAGGTGCTGCGGGGGGATTTACTCATTGCAGGGGGCTCAAACGTCCTCGACTGCAGAGAGCCTCATGCTTAATTAGACTGTTGACTTTTTTTCCCTTCTTTCATCCATCCACCCATGCATCGAAGAGGGAAAAAACTCCACATTTCTCTCTTTCTTGGCTGATGGGTCATTTTTGTTGCAGCGGGAACAGGAAAGGTTGTTATGTTGTTGTTTGGATTGTTGCTAAGACAGCAGCATGTGCATCCCATTCGTCAGTCTCTTTCTCTTTTTTTCCGCCCACCCAGCCAACTGACCTCGCCACCCTGCGCTCTGCCGGTGGAATGTGTTCGTCTGGATCGAATCAAGGCCTGAACGCGCTCGGGGGCCCTGACGGCCAACTCCGAGTCATTTGAGGGGACTGCAGCAGCAGCTGGCTTTCTGATACCTATAAATATCCTACAGTAGATTCCTGTGGTCCCACAGCCTTTTGGGCCGCTCACTCCCAGGCTTAGCATTCTGATAGTGTGGGGTGAACGTTTGGGACACGCCAAATACCAGACAAGCCTTTAGATTCCTGTTTATTAAGACTGCAGGGATATGTAGCAACCTGCTGGGTGGACAGCATGTGTGTAATCTGTCAGTGAAAACAGGGTTAAATTTGATTTAAAGTTTGAGTGAACGGAAAAAAGGGATGAATTATGGGTTGTCACATGCAACAGGTGGACCTGCTGTTCCCACACAAAGACATTTTTGAGTCATCAGTTTTTTTTACACAGGCCCTGCTGAGGTGAATGTGTCTGCTCTCTCAATTGTTGAAAACAAAAATATCCCCCAAACAAGCGTTTTACAGTGGTTGTGGAGCAGTTAAGCACATGTGACTCTTTCATTTCTCATTGCACTGACATTTCATTCAATCAGAGGAATGGAAATGTTGTCAATTTTACATGTTAGTTTAGCTACAGTGGGCCTATGTCTTTTGATCATACAGGGCGTTGATATCTGGTAATAGTTTAGAGCCAATAATAAATATTGTGTGCAGATGAGCAGTTCACTTTGCATAAAAGACTATCACAGTTTATCAGTGATGAATATTTTAAATTGGCTTTTATTATAATTTCAGGTTTCATTTTAAATTTAGTAATTCATTAATTTTAGTTGTTTTCTATTTCTATTTTGCTTTTGATTTTTTTTTTTCCTGCTTATGTTTAGTAATTGTATTATGCTATGTCAACTTAAACTTACTTATTTTAGTTGACATGGCAACATTTATAATTTAAGTTTTTCATCTGATATTCGTATTTTCGTTTTCTTTTTCTTTTATTTCACATTTATTTCATTTTGTTGTCATTAAGGGTGCTATTTAATGCTCTCTGTTGCTCTGATGCTCTGCAGTCTGTTACAATTGGTTTGTTAAATGTGTGTTTGTTTCATAGCGGATTTGAATGTTTGCACTCAGCTTTTTTCTTTACTTTGATCTGTAATTCAATAATTAGATTTTCAATATTTTCAATCATTAAATACAGAATTGTAGTGGAAATCGTCCTTATAATAAAAAGGTCTTCCCACCATCTTGCCACCTTGCACTTAAACCATAATATGTAACCTTTCTAGATATAATTTCCAAAAACTGACATGCTATTTTTGTGAAAAATTTAATCCAGTAAAAAAAAAAAAAAAAAACTGATTTTTTCCCTGTCTTTTGCAGCTATTTTGAACCCCAAGAACCCAAAGGAACCACCCAAATCCTTCAGCTTCGACTACTCGTACTGGTCTCACACCTCAGTAAGTCTAATTTTCTCTCTCTTTCTCCTTCTGTCCTTTTCCTGTTCTTTCAACTTTTTCCGCTGAGCTGGCTCTGTGGACAAAAAATGTGCCTGTGGTCAGATTTACAGCTGTAATTAATCATCCCCTAAAATAAAGTCTGTATTAATGTGTTTTGTTCTCTTTTCTTCATTTTTCTGCTAGCCGGATGACCCCAGCTTTGCGTCACAAAGCCTTGTGTACAATGACATCGGGAAGGAGATGTTGCAGCATGCTTTTGAGGGATATAACGTATGTATATTCGCCTACGGACAGACCGGAGCTGGCAAGTCCTACACCATGATGGGAAAGCAAGAGGAAGGACAGGAAGGCATTATTCCTCTGGTATGTATGTAATATCACAGCATATGTATCACCTTAATGGATCCAAAGTAAAAGACATGCTTAAGAGCTTAGCAGCGCCTGAGATGTTTCTGATCTCAAAGCGGACATTGCCAGAAGACATTAAGACATTAGCGCTCCGTCTAGCACGTCCGGCAGGGGTAGAATTATTTGTGCTCTGTATCGATCGCTCTCTCTCTCCTCCCTAATGTGCTCTTTTTGTCCCCCTCCCAGCTCTGTGAAGATCTCTTTGAGAAAATCAATGACAATAACAATGAGGAGATCTCGTACTCGGTGGAGGTGAGCAACACACACATCATGACTCCTCGATATATTCCTGTGACTCACTTCACACGCTCTCCATCTGTTGAAATGCTGTTTTTGTTGTTACCTCACTGCTTACTAACTAAGCAATGGGGGGTGATGGGTTTGTTCAGAGCCTACTCAAATGTTCAATAATTGAGAGCAAGTTATATCTCATTTTTATATGCTCATTGTAGGTGGCTTATATGGAGATATACTGTGAGCGAGTGAGGGACCTGCTAAACCCTAAGAATAAAGGGAACCTGCGTGTCAGGGAACATCCTCTACTTGGGCCGTATGTTGAAGACCTGTCAAAACTGGCCGTCACCTCTTACACAGACATAGCTGACCTCATGGATGCTGGTAACAAAGCCAGGTGAGAGAGAAGAAAACGTATAAGTTGTTTTTTTTTCCTACGTTGGGTGCTGCTGTTGAAGGATAGTGGTTAGATTTTTTTTTTTTGTCAAGGGGAAATGGAAAAGTGTTTCACCCAGTGATACTCTAACTGATAGTCATGTGTAAATGTGACTCTTGGGAAGAAGTAACACGCTTCTAATCCTCTCGTGCTGATTCCCAGGGTTTATTTGTGGAGAATGTGACGTGTAAAGCCTGTTTCTCTCGAGAGCGTCCCACCCAGTGCCATATCCGGCACATGAGCTGCGTTGATGTCTTATCCTGCACTTACTAGCACTTTCCAGGATTATTCTCTCACACTCTGGTGATAAGCATCTAGAGCGATCTATGAACTTCCAAAGCAGCCTTTCAACCTTTTTCAGGCCAATAAAGAGATTATTGGTGCAAAGAGAAAAGGACTGGCCTGAAATATCATATAATACTATATTAATGTATTTATTATTCTTATGTTGCAAATCTATTTAAATAATAATTTTTTTATATTTTAATTGTACTTTTAATGTGACATGGACAATGGAAGATTTTACTGAATTTCAAATTTGAACTATAATGGTATATATTTTTTTTTAATGCATATTTTCATTTACTAATTTATTATTATTATTATTATTATTATTATTATTATTATTAATGTTTTATTTATTTTCTTTTTAAACACATTTTTGTTTAATGCATTTTTTCCCCCTCATAAATTTACTTTGACATCACAGTTCAAATTTTATTCTTATATATATTTTTTTAATGCATATTTCTATTTATTTTATATTTTATTTATTTATTCACAAGCACTTTGAGTTCAGCATTGACCCCCATTTAAAAACCCTAGTTTTATAGTATGCAGCTTTACACAGATGTTAAAAATAAGGTCAAGAAATGTAAGAAAATACTATTACATCACAATATACATTGTATATAATTATACATTTGTTTTACTCAAATAATTATATGTATGTGACACCTATGGCACTCATTTCGCTCTCTGTATCCACAGAACTGTTGCCGCCACCAACATGAATGAGACGAGCAGCCGCTCTCATGCAGTATTCACTATTGTTTTCACCCAGAGGAAGTATGACAGTGAGACAGATCTGTCCACAGAGAAGGTTAGATATTTTACACCCATCCACAGCCATTATGACATTTCACAGAGCTCAGATTCGTCCTGCAACCCAAAGTCGGCAAATCCTGTACAAAGTAGAAAGGAAAACAGAGAGAACGAGACCCGTCCCACTCATCCTGTGTTTGTGGGTCTCATTGTTTAATCGCTGCGGACACAAAGACCGCTCTATGAGGTCCACGGGCACAATGGCTATTGTACAGAGCTACTACATTAGATTCACTACACAGGTCTTGCCTCAGCCCTCGCTCTAATATTACTCATCCAGTTTGGCAGCGGCATCGCTGGCCAAAACTCAAGCACGACAAAATGAAAAGATAACCCAAGCATCCTTTAGCACAATTACTTGTGCATGCATGCACCAGTGATTTTACAAGTACCCTAAAATGATTGGATGATTGAATTATTTAGTTAAACAAGTTTGTTTGAATCATCACTATATCAGAAATGCCTATATGATTCTATGGCTAATAGACATATGGGAAACAAAAGACTTCTGTGTACATTGTATGCCATACTGAAGAGATTTCCTTTGTGTCTTATTTTAGTGTGTGTTGATCGGTCTGAAAGTATCTCTGCTGTCTGGTTTCAGGTCAGCAAAATCAGCCTGGTGGATCTGGCAGGAAGTGAGCGTGCTGACTCAACAGGGGCCAAAGGAACCAGACTGAAGGTACAGACTAATTTTACAGCCTCTCTAGAACTCCACCACCACCTGGCATATGTAAAAGTGACTGCACTCTCCTCCACACGCCGCAAATATTCTGGGAATGTGACATGCATGACAGAACATAAAACACTCAAAACAAAAATATGCATCACAGCTATTTTTATTCATTTAAGGGTTTGTTTGTTTTAATTGCAAACTTATTTTAAGCTGAAATGTATTAAATTTAATGTAATCATAAAGCTGACTGTTCACCTGTTTGTGCTTCTTAGGAGGGAGCAAACATCAATAAATCTCTAACTACACTAGGAAAGGTTATTTCAGCCCTAGCTGAGGTGGTGAGTACTGTTCAATACCTGTCTCTCTCTCTGCCTGTTTGCCTGCATGTCTTCAGTACTATAACTCTGTGTGCTGTCTGTCTCTCTCCTGGCAATGCTTCCCTTCCCAGGATAACTGTACCAGCAAGGTAATCTTTCCCGGTGTACGGTCACTAACTACTGAACCGCCTCTATCTAAACCTATCAACCTTTATCCATGTAACCTTGTGTCTTATTCTAGTCTTGATGTCTCATACATCAAGTCATTTCCTGAACCCCCTTCATTATTACAGCAGTAGCTATATTTCCATGCTATATTTCAACATGTTTTACCGGCTGTTTTGAAATAGAGCAAGAAGAAAAAGAAGACAGACTTCATTCCTTACCGAGACTCAGTGTTGACATGGCTGCTAAGAGAGAATTTAGGTATGGACGATGATCCATAATGATTAGAAATGATTGTATCTACTATGTTGCATGGATATTAAAAACCAGCATTTAAAAATAGAACTGACTGTATTACAAAATAGTTCAACAGTTCTCTGTGTAATATGATTTGACTTTTAAAGGAATAGTTCACCCACTTCATTATTTAAAACAAAAATTTTATATTTTATTTTTTGATTTTTAGCTTGACAGACCCAATCCTTATTCACTGAATTTTTATTTTTGGGTGAACTCAAATGAATTTTAACCATTTAAAATAACAGAAAATTACACTTGTGCTTTCTTTAATGGTCTGTGGAAGGTGCATCCTTTAAACTCATTGGCCTGTCTTAGATCAATACTCCAGTCGAAAGAAACTGCATTATTTGGTGTTTCTAATTGCTTGCATAATTGCGCTTGTTCACCAGGAGGGAACTCAAGGACAGCGATGGTGGCCGCCCTGAGTCCTGCTGACATTAACTACGATGAAACTCTCAGCACACTCCGGTAAGAATTCACGTCCTACTCCTTCACATTTAAACAGTGCGTCTTCCATTCTTTTAGATGGTCTTGATTGTGATAAGGGGACTCTTGTGATATCAATGGCTGTTTGGATCATTGTCATTGTTTGCTTATTCACAGATATGCAGACAGAGCCAAGCAGATCAAGTGCAACGCAGTCATCAACGAGGACCCGAACGCCAAACTGGTGCGGGAGCTGAAGGACGAGGTGACACGTCTAAAGGATCTGCTCCGTGCCCAGGGCCTTGGGGACATTCTGGACAGTAAGTCAAGGCACAGCGCCCCCCAATGGCTACTTCTATACATGCCCAATTGCCAGGCAAATAGGAGGTCACTTACTGTGCTCACAAGTGGCAAATTCCTCAGCTCTGATCTAATGCTGCAGTCTTGCCCAGTCTGCATTGTCTTCATGTTGTTCCTTCTACGTCTTCATTTAACCATTTCATCAACATGCAATGGAGATTAGGGATATGATGGTTAGAAATTACAATACTGTTTTCCAAAATCCAAGTCTGGGAGTGTTTTCATCTCATGTTTGTCTTCACAATATTTTGTCTAGTCAAATCTATCTGCCTCTCAGTCATTCCTCCACTAGTCCTTTCAACTCTGACCTTCTCCTGTTCTTCCTGCTTCCCTTCAGTCGAGCCAATGGGGGATGATTACCTTGGAAGTGGAAGCAAATGTGTGTATACGCTTGACAGGGGTCGCATCCTCTTGCTCTTCCCTTTTGTTACCAGTAGCTTATTCATTGCTTCTGGAATACAAAATTGTGTCGGCTTTGCATGCCTCAGTTTTTTTTTTTTTACTGCAAGGAATCCCAGACATACAACAGATAAATATGCGATGGATTGGATGGGTTAGATTGCCACTGGCAGGCTTTATGCTATTACCCTAATTTGATTGACTGTCTGGCATGGTGCAGTCTTAATGGCAGGCTTTTCTCCAAATAAGCCCAACCCCATGCTGCAGCACGATAGATCAGATAGACTGCATCTGGAAACACTTTAAGGGATCGTTCACCCCAAAATGAACATTTTGTGGTCATTAAATCTTTATTGTATTCTTTTGTGAAGCCCAAGAATGTCCTAGCTTCAGTTACATACAAGGAAAGTTAATTTATACTTTGTGTAATGAACAAACCAAATGGATGATTTGCAATTAAAGGAAGAAAATCAGTTTTGGACTTGACATTCTACTGAATGTAAATTTGCTTAAGAAGCAGATTTTTGTATAATATTGATATATACATGGTAGTTTAATATTAATAGTTTAAGTCTTTTTAGAGAATGTGTCAACATGAAATGGCATTGCAACCCCTTTTATCTCCATAATCTGACACATTCAAATGAAATAAAAAACAAAAACAATAATAATGAATGATAAATGTTCAATTTAAATGGATTTTGTATTGTTCCATTTGGTTTTCCACTTGTTTTAAACTAAATGTGTTGAGGTTTAGACTTAAAACCAATAGAATTAAAGTACAGTTTACTTTAACAGACCAGTTAGAATATTAGTGAATAATAACTTAAATTTTAGTTTTTTTTTTGACTCAAATAATCTATTGTATGTCATTCTGCTGAATATAAAAGCTAAACGTTTTATGGTTTGGAATGACGTGGGTAAATAAATAAGTTGTTCATTTTTTGGTGAACTATCCACTCCTTTAATCTGATTTGTATTTTGCTGTTTAATTGTTATTGTCCTCTTTTTATTTTTTGCCTAGTGAGGTTTTTTTGTGTCATTTAACTGTTCATTGCAGGTCACGATATTAACGATGTTAAAACAATGATCTATCGGAGAAAAGGTGCATGTTTTCATCATCTTACAATTGGAGATTAGCAGTTGCAGTGGTAGTGTAAGAATACGTAGCTGCTTTAGTCCAAGTGCGTTTGAATCCTCTTCCTTCCCTGTTGTTCGTATCCTCTTATGCAAGTTCGGTGTACCTTTTTTAAAAGCTGCAGAACCGAATCAGAGCTCAGGCGGCTATTTGGTTTTCTATCTGTCTGGGAGTTCTTGATATGCGCAGAGAGATGAACGCACACTGTGCTTTCTACCGCTACAACCATATGGCACTGGGAAAGCGAACATTTTCACTTGACCGAAATGCTTGCCATGGTCTGTGTGCTAGCGGCCTCAATCGCATCATCTGAACGCATGAACAGTAATGTAATGCAGTGCTGTTATGCCGCCATGTTGGCCTAGTTGCTTCAGGAGAGTCTTTTCAGAAAAATGAAGTGGGGAAAAATCCAATAGAGTGAATATGCAGCAGAAAGCTCGACTGACCTGCGATAAAGCTCCCTGGGAGAGGTTTCGTAAGTACAGTCCACTCCTAGTCACCGTAGCTCTACCAAAAAGATGTTTTGAAGAGCTTTGTGGCAGCCCAACATTGACAGCATCATGACTTTAAGAGCGATTGTGCTACATGGAAAATACTTTTTATAGCTTATATCTGCAGCATGTTATCATACTGCTCTTCCAGCCCCCCAAGCCTCCCTCTCCTGGTATGTGACCTTTATGCAATCCCTCCACCCCCATCTCTACTCTCACATCTGAGAAGTGATGTCAGTTTTCACCCAGGTCAGAATCAAATCAAATTAATTTATCACATTTTAAAAGAGCTTGTATAATCAACTGCACTGTTTGCAGGTCACATTTTGTTCCAATAGTACATAATTTATTAAATATAATGCATATTTATATCAAGCTACTATTAAAAAAAAAAAAAAAATGATGCCATTTATTGTCATAACGCTTAAAATGAGTGCATACTTCAAAAATCCTATTCTTAATTAGTGCCTTCCAAGTTAACTATTTACATTTACATTTAATCATTTTG
This sequence comes from Onychostoma macrolepis, assembly GCF_012432095.1. Classification (NCBI taxonomy): domain Eukaryota; kingdom Metazoa; phylum Chordata; class Actinopteri; order Cypriniformes; family Cyprinidae; genus Onychostoma; species Onychostoma macrolepis. The sequence goes on from NC_081177.1 coordinate 12,294,669, forward strand.
CAGATACTTTTATCCAAAGCGACAACAAAAGAGCAGCGGTATGTGTGTTATGATAAGTCGCGTTTAGTGTAACGCAGTATACATAGCAAGTTTTTTAAATAATAATAAATAAAAAGAATAAAAGAAAAGAGAGAGAATAGATAGAGTTAGTGTTAGAGGGTCAAGTTATTATATATTTTTAATAATTAAAAATAAAACAAGTAGAATATAAAGAATTGAAAAAGAATAGAGAGCGCTAGTGTTAGAGGATCAATTTTTTTCTTTTTTTTTAATAAATACAAAGAAAACAAGTCAATATGATAGAAATACAGAGTTAAAGATTATAAGTAAAAATATGATTTAAAAAAAATATTGTTAATATATTCTTAAAATGTAATATTTTTATAACTAATTAAATTGACCTAAGTAAACTTGTGTAAAATTATTAACATCCATATAGTCAAATTTTAAATGCAGTATTTTAAAAATAACTGTTTCAAAAATAATATATGCTGTTGTTAAATTAATATGCTTAAAACAAGGCAAATTTACCTAAGAAGCAAAATTGTATAAAATATTATCTACATATTAAAATGGTATATACAGTGTTTTAAAAATGACAATTTCAAAATACTATATACTGTAGTATAAGTATTTTGTAGTTCTGTAGTGTAGTTCTTGTGTAGCAAAATTGTATAAAGACTTAATTTCTGAGAATGTATCTTGAATTGAAAATCAACATGAAACTGCATCAAAGTTTATTTCCATAATCGGATGCATTTCCAAATATAATATAATATTCAACAAGACAAAAATGAATGATAAATGTTGAATTTAAGTGTATTTGTCTTGTTCCATTTATTTTTTTCATTTGTTCATTTAAACTATATTTAGTGAGGTTTACAACTAAAGAATTGCCAGTGGAACAAGACAAAATGCTGTTAAATTCAAGATGCATTCCCTGAAACAAGTCTTAATAGTTTGGATTTTTAAAGTAATGGGGATAGAAGCGTGTTTATGTAGAAGGTCCTGAGGTGAAAACTGTATCTGACTCTCTGACTGGCGTGTTTGTTGTAATCCTTTGATGTGAACTGTGTGTCTTACATGGGTCTTTCCTCCTCTTTGTCCTTTTTCTTCCTTTCTGTCTCCTGTACTCTCTCACATTTCTGTCTCCGCCACTTTCGCTTCTTCCTCCTTGCGTCGCCTGTCTCTCCTCTGTGGCTCAGACCTGAAAGATATACACAACAATAAGCATAGATACTTGCTTGCCTCAGAGAACCAACGGCCTGGCCATTTCTCCACAGCACCTATGGGCTGCCTGACAGCCTCTCCGTCCTCAGGCTCTCTGTGCAGCCAGGTAGGGCTCCAGTCCGTCTCAAGCATCCAGGAGCGCATCATGTCCACGCCGGGCGGAGAAGAGGCCATCGAGAGGCTGAAGGTACACAGACAAGCATTTTACAAACAAAAGAAGAGTCAAGGGCTTCAGTGAATAACCATTTCCGGGCATCACAGAGGTTTCCTCTTGAATTAATCAAAACCAATTAGCTAACAATGTGTAATAACATAATGGAGGTGCTTCAGGCACCTGCTGACCTTTTACATTCAAAATGTTCTTCTCCTAATGATTTGCATGTTCTCATACATATGTATAAAAAAAGAAGTCCTACTTTCCCACCCACCAGTGGCTTGATGCCATTCACTGAGACTCTCTGTAAATGAGTGAGATGGTAAAGGAGGAAAAGACAGAAAAGGTAGACGTGGCTAGAGCTTCCAGGCATTAGTTTCCATGGTTACGGCAAGTGGCTCGCTCCAGTGACGTCAACCTCCGACGCAGTTCGACAGAAAATCAGACAAAAATAGACCTGGTCTTTTGTATCAGCCAAAAATATGGATGTATAATAAAATGTGAGAGCATCCTTGACATCAATCAATAACATAATCAGATGGAAGTCAGTTTGTCCTGTGTGATTCACATGCATTCCCTGCATACAATCCATTTCTTACTGGTCAATAGTTTGGAATAATTAGAAGAGAAAGTAAAAGTAAATATTGTGAAATATTGTAGTGATTTCTTAGAGATTTCCGCTGAAAACTAAAATAATGGCTGCTGAAAATTAGCTTTGACATCACAGGAATAAATTACATTTTTAAAATATGTTAGAACAAAAATCTGTTATTTTTATATTTACATCTGAATATTTTCTCACACTTAGATTTGATTGATTTCTTTCCCAAATAGCATTGACTGCTCAAAGATATGAGAAACCATTGTTTCAGGAGTTTAGGACACATGCTTATTTGATAACCATTTAATTTCCTATTTGGGTTTATGTAAATGCTTTATTTTTTTAAGATTAACAGTTTTTTCCAAAACGTTGTTAGATGCCAGTGTTTCCTGTTTCCTGTGCAAAGATTTTATTTCAAAAACATGATTTCAAAATTATTAACATTTGAAAACATTTGTTAGAAATTTTGTAAAGTAATCAAAAAGTATTCAAATATAATCAGTTACATTACTTTAATAAAATAATTCAAATAGTTATATTACTTGTTCCATTTTAAATAGGGTAACTTGTAATCTGTAACAGATTACAGTAACCTTCCCAACACCATACACAGATCTAATATAATGATAATCCAGTCTTCCTAGTCCTCTGTAGTTATCTGGGTTTGTCAGAAGGATCAGCTCACAGGTTACTTTCTACATGAACAGATGGCAGGGGTGTTAACCCTTTAGGAAGGATCTAGACTAGAGGGAGCTTCCTGTCTCTTAGGCCAGATGGTTCTGGTCTTCCTCCTGGCCAAGGACAATCCGGGCCAGACACAATAGAGAAAAATGAGCATTGGGCTTCACGTATTTAACTGTTTACTGCTCTTGACCCCACGTCAGGCATTTGTCCCATTGCACACAGAATTATGGCCTGGTTTTGCCCTTTTAGCTATAGGACCCTGAAATTTATGACCTTCCCACAACTTGCAATGTCGGACTTAACATATAGCAAAATGTGCTCCGACACTGAGAGCAGAATAAGCCTCTTAGTAGTATGCACAAGTCAGGCAGGTCACAATGGCTAGTGAATGGAAATGGCAATCTGGAAATGTTTCTTGAGAACCATATCAGCAAATTAGAGTGATTTCTAAAGGATCATATGACAGACTGTCTGCTGAAAATTCATCCATCAGATGTATAAATTGTTTTAAAATACATTAACACCAAAATCAATTTTTAAAAATTGTAATAACATTTCACAATATTGTATTTTTGCTCAAATAAATGAACATTGGTGAAAAATCTTATACATTCCAGATTTTGAATGCTAGTGTAGATTATGTATATAGTCTATGTCTATGTTTGTGCCAGCAATATTTAGACATTTCAGGCCTTGTTTTATACCTCACAGCATACATTTCCTTTGAAATATCCCTCTTTGTCTGCCGTCCCGCAGGAGTCAGAGAAGATCATAGCCGAGCTGAATGAGACCTGGGAGGAGAAGCTGAGGAAGACTGAGGCCATCCGTATGGAGAGGTCAGTGAGGGTTTAGGTGCCATCTGGCACCCTTCCTATTGTCTTTGTGCCCATACCCATCATACCCATGAGGAGTGTCTGCTATGTGTCCGCGTGCTCAGCTGGTACCAGTCTGTACCAGACTTAAGCAGCTGTCAAATCGCACATAACACACTGACCTCAACACTAACATGCACATTCAAATATTCAAGAAATATTTTCTAGGGGTCCGTTCTTCGTACGTCGCTAACTCGGTTAACTGGATTTGATTGTTGATGATTTCGCTTGATTTTGGATCATTTGGTTCTTCGAAGCTCATCCTAGACTTGCTGTCATAGCAACGGGTCCGTAAGCTTAAACCTGCTCGGGAGCATTATTATTATTATTATTATTATTATTTAATGTAAACAGGATTAGATTGCATCTTTTTAAGCAGAATTGATACTTAAAAGCTGTCCTAGCCACCGCTACTTTATTACAAGAGTACTGGTCCAGGGACAATAATTTAAAATAATAATAATAATTAAAAAATGTATTTGAAGATAATATAATAATATAATATAACGATGTTGTGTAGTCTATAATGCTATAGACACAGCCAGTTTTACTCATTGAAAGATTTATTAGTGATGAAATAATTACTTTATAATTGTATTGGAGTCTTACACACATGCTATAAAGTCTGAATCGTTAATTTGAGTGATGACAGCGATTATGGGAGTGGCTTGATGGAGCGCAGGAGATGCAGATTACTTGATCTCTAAGAAACTTTAATTAATGCTGTCACATAAGAAATTTGCCTCAAAGATAAAATTAAATTAATTGCTAATTACGACACTGACATACAAATGTAAAGCCCATACAAATGCTAGAAATCATGAATATAAATAACTGGGAATCATGTAAAAAAAATTGAAAATAAATTAAAAACCGTGCACATTTCATTTATCTATTATAACATTTATGTAGTTTTTTTCACTTGGCTGTTTCCTTATGAAGGTCCAGAAATTTGTCAAGTTTTTCGTCAGGTGTCTTTTTAATGATATGATGTCATTACGTTGCTGTCTTGCCACCAGCCAATCGCTGCATTGCTGATCGTGGTTTCGAGGATCGATACATCTGCCCTTTTCGGGGAACATGAGAACGCGCAGTAATCTAAGACAACTTAATCCAGATATTTTAATATAATACGCAAATTCGTTTGAAGAACCAAATTAGCCAGAGGTCAGTTATCAGGATTAGAAGATCTGGAATCTTTCAAATCATCTCAGATGTAATAAGTGACGTACGAAGAACGGGCCCCAGATGTCTTCAGTGCTAACTGCTAAGGTGTTGAATATAACGTGTTCCTTCCCTTCCCTCAGAGAGGCGCTGCTGGCAGAGATGGGAGTGGCCATACGGGAGGATGGGGGAACCCTGGGTGTCTTCTCTCCTAAAAAGGTACAACTCCTCTTCATCATTAATCACCATTACTGTCTGCACCAGTCACTTCCTTCTCATGTCTGGGTCGTTCTTTCGTCGTATTTCATCATCCATCATTCTTCTTCCATTCCTTTTTTTTTCTTTTATCTTTTGTTTTGCTCGCCTCTTGCAATGGAACCCTATTAGTTTGGTCCTGATAGACCAACGTCACTGTCTATTGAGGACTTTAGTGTTTATTCTTCTAATCAGGTTTGTAGAATTCAAGTTTATTTTTCCCATTTGCATTTTTAAATTCCTACCAAAAAAATAGTTGCAAATGTAGCAAGCCGTAGTTGTGTATTACTAAATACTAGTTAATAATATTTTCCCACATCACACTTAATTTAATTTTATGTACAGATTAATGCACATCACCATCAGCTATAGTGTTTCCTGCGTCAGCATGCAACGTGACCGATTTTGACAGATTCAAAAACGAATGACTGTCATGAGTCTAAATAATCAGTTCTTTTAATAAATAGGACAAGAAGTTTTCGCCTTTTGGCATTATTAGTTATATCCATCAAAGCTGTTACTGATTTAACTGAGTGGATGTTTATGTCAACATGTAAAGACACCTTTTACAGCAGATTTGTGTTATGTTGTATTTTAATAAAAAAAAAATTATAATTTATATGTTTATATGTATATTTCTAACTACAGAGTAGGGACTGATGTTTTGGCTTGCAAAACACGGTCCATTTGTGTACCAGTAACACATTTACCATAATTATGTCTTTTTAGTATTCCACCCTGAAACACATCAACACAGTTAGGCTGAATCTAAAACAAGGCCTCTCCTCCCTGTTATTTAATTGTTTTTATTTGCCTAATTATTCATGCTTTCATTCAGTTTCTCTCCTCTTTTTCTCTGACATCTCTCTGTGATTTTGACTGTCAAATAGCTTTACGTTGAAAGGCCCTGTGAAGTCTATACTGACTTTAATGGGGTGTTTTCACCCAAAAAGGTTGGTATAGTAGTAGATTATGATGTACAGTAGTTTGTAGTTATTTACTTGATAGAGGTTAATGTAGTGCATTATCAGCTTTTGAAGAAGCCACATTTAATGGCTTTCTGTGAGTCATTACAAATGGCATTTAACCTCATTATTTCACTTTTTAATTAGCCCGTAAATGTAACTGCAGTTTTAGTGACATTTGTCACTTTTGTCAGACTTGTCTTATATTATCATTGACCCTGCTTCCCTACAGACCCCTCACCTGGTGAACCTGAACGAGGATCCTTTGATGTCAGAATGTCTGCTTTATTATATAAAAGATGGAATAACAAGGTATGAAATCACTTTCAGAACTGTCAGAAGTTTCTTAGCTGTCTGTGTTGCACTGAAGCATCTTATGATAGTTTCATATCCAACCAGTCAAGGGTCCTGGGGGGATTCCCTGCGTGAATTAAAATAAATGTCTTTGTTTTGACAGGGTGGGCCAGGCAGATGCAGAAAGAAGACAGGATATTGTTCTAAGCGGAGCGCACATCAAAGAGGAGCACTGTATTTTCCGCAGTGAGAGGAATGCCAACGGAGATGGTTAGAGCTCACTTGCATCTTAAGATCCATTTAACTGTGTTCAGTTCACGTATCAGCTGTTAAACACTTTTAAAGCAGACATGATCAGTTCAGTGCAAATTAACAAACCTTTCTGTCAAAGATTATTTCTTTGTTCTTTACGCTTTTACTCAATGAACATCTTATATTAAGCTTTTCTGCTGGAGGTAGTGAATTGTCTTCTGTCTCTACAGTGATTGTCACGTTGGAGCCATGTGAAGGATCCGAAACATATGTGAACGGAAAACGTGTGAATTCTGCAGTCCAACTGCGCTCAGGTGACTCACTGACAGCTGCCTGCACATTTCAGTTCTGGTTTAATCTGGTTGATTGTATTCACAAAAAACAAATGAAACATTATAATTTGGGAACTATTCACTTTATATTTCAATACGAATGTAAGCTATTTTCTGTGAATGTGCCTCATTAGCCTCTGTAGGTAAATAAAACGCATTAAGCAATAGAACTGTTTGCACTACAGATTACTGATTACGGATAATGCATTAATGTGGTAGCAAATGCCAGTTTGCAACATTAAGCAGTATAATGGACTTGGTACGGCTAAAAGAACGGAAAGTGGCTGACAACAGAAGCCTTGCACATTCAAGTTGGATAACGTATGTGCAAAACTTATGTTTATAGTCTGTTATATTGTTCCAATGTGTTCATACCTGTTCATTCCTCAGGTAACCGCATTATCATGGGAAAGAACCATGTGTTCCGGTTTAACCATCCTGAGCAGGCTCGCGCTGAGCGTGAGAAGACCCCCACAGCAGAGACCCCCGTAGAGCCAGTGGACTGGACCTTCGCCCAAAGAGAACTGCTGGAGAAACAGGGTATCGACATGAAGCAAGAGATGGAGAAACGGTACAAAAGCCCTAATCATCAGATTTTATTAAACGACAGCTCCAGGTTCAGTATATCCTTTTGACTCATCCCTCAGGCACTTCGCAATGAAAATATGCAAGTTTAGCAAGTAATGGTAAACATTCACACTAGTTTCTGGTTAACACATGTATATAGAAACTGTGCATTTGAACATTTATTATCTTTGTAAGTGCCTTACTGTAAAATATAATTTCTTTTTAAATTAAGGATGAGTCGATTATTTTTTTGTGCTAATTGACATAATACCTTATATGCTGTCAGTGGAGCTTAATTTAACTATTCAAACTCGCAAAAGTCTTTCAAGGCAAGTGTGGATTCCAGCTAATACATAGGGTTGGATAGCCAACCAAAGCCAGGGCCACCAAGCAGTTAAAGAAGACAGAATCTACATTTTGTGAAGTTTAAGCTCTTGGTATGGAATGTGAGCAAAAATGAATTGGATTATTGTAAGAAGGATTTTTAGGATTATGTTGCGGAAAGGAAATGCAGTGAGCATAAGAAAGAGCAGCTTTTTGATGCAGTGGTCTCGCACTGTATTATATCAGGCTTACAGAAATGGAGATCCTGTACAAAAAAGAGAAGGAAGAAGCGGACCAGCTGCTTGAGCAACAGAGACTGGTAAGGCTGAATCTCTTTGATAATTCTTGTTTCTTTTGTTGTTTATCAGAGGACCTGTTCTTTCGTTTCAATTAGACATTAATTGTCCTTCCAAATTAGACTGAGGGGAGAGATGTGCCATTTGATGAACTGAGTAAAAGGGGCCCCTAGTTTTCTACTTGCTCTGCTGACGTCCAACCAGCACTAATTCTGCACTCTTAGCTCTGACAATTTGAGACTTTTGTGTGTCTGTATGTGTGTGAGAGAGAAACACTTCTCCCAGTGCATGGCTGAACCTCTTTGCATGGTAACTGAATCCACTCTGTCTGGATTGAGATAGCAGATGGCCCATTGCTGATATGGACTGATTTACATATTCAGTTTGATACAGCAAGAATTAGCGAGAACTTCTTATTCAAATTTTCACTTTTCTCTCATAGATTTGAGATGTAACTTTGCAAAACAGCATCAGCAGAAAAATACCAATTCGGCTTTTAATTAGTAATCTGTGTTTTTATGAACATTACATTGTTGTGTAAGGCATTGGTTTGCCATGTACCAGTTAAAGACTCCATGAAATAAAAATGGGATTTGACAATTGTATGATTTATAGCTGTCATTTAACTTGAAATATTTATTAAATGTTTTAATGTGGTGATTTAAGAAAAAAAAAAAAAAAGCTGATTTGAATTAAACTAAATTAAATGCCACTCTTCAGGGTTATGTTTTTATGTAATATTTTGGAAAAAGAATTATATAATATTTCATGTAGAAGTTTTTTTTTTTTTTAACTTTAGTAGTTACCATACAGTATATGAGCCAGTTGTTGAATTTTAAAACGACAAACATTTTGTCCATAAGACACTTAATTTTAATATTTTCACAAAGTATAAATGGGTATTCGCAAATATTTATTTAAAAAAAAAATACTTTCACAGTTATCATATCTGGAGATCTTACATCATAGAGTTGACATCAAACTATTGCCCGTTACCATTTTTCATGGGGTCTTTATATTAAATTGGAGATCTTTTCTTTGGTTTATTCTATATGCTGCTTTTGCATGGTTTGTTTTTGTAGCATGTTTAACAGATTAATTTACAGGGTACTTAGTACCTCATTTAGTATTTGTTGCTGAGCAGTGTTGTTAAGCTAGTCAAGCTTGAGTCAGCGTTTAATTTACCCAAATAGATTTTGTTTCGTCTGAGTTTGTTGGTTTTCTCAATGCAATTGCTGATATTTCCAATGCATTGTTGCCATAACCCAAGATTTCTGCTGTAGTTGATGAAGGCTAGTGACAATGTGGTTTCTCATTGACATCTGTAGCCTTGAGTTCTACACACCTGTGTCTGGCCAGGCACAGAGGGCATGCTATAACACAGCTATCCATGCTGGGGGTCTTAATCAATGATGACAAGCTCTCCAATGCTCCGATGGTCTCATTCATATAATCTCATACACAGAACACAGATATCGTACACTGCACTGATTACACAACCACGATTACATGGTCGCCAGCTGTCTCCTTTGTTATTTGACTGTGATTTTTGTATTGTCCTTGTTTTACTTGACCTGGAAAATGAGAAACTGCATTTTCTCTCAACTAACCTCTTAACTGTAGTGGATGAAATCGATGCTTTTAACCTCTTCAGAGCCTGTCCTTTCTCTTTTTTTCTTCTCTGTACTGACCTGTAATAAACACGCAAGAGTCTAACCCACTGCTAGAGCTAGAAAAACTCTAAAACCAAATCTTCACTATCAAGGACTTCATATGACGGATTGAAGCAAAACTCTTCAGGCTTTGCTGCATGCCACTAAAGCATGTTTGGGGTGCGACTTTCAAGAGCTCTAATTGAAGAGGATGTCATGAATTTAAACTTGACAAAAAAAGAAAGAAACCAGCGCAACAGCAAAAACAGCAGATCAAGCAACATCTATCCCCTTTTTGTTGACATTTTTCTCATAATCATGAAAGTCATGCAAGTCATTACTTTTTATAGTGATATGCAACTTGGGAATAATGGTCATTTTTGAATTTGTATCTACACTGCAAATCTAAAAAAATAACAGTAAGCATTGTCAAATGCATCTGGGAGTACATAATCCTCTCTAAAACTTTTTTTTTCTTCTCAGTTTAATGAATCAACTTTTATATTCTGCACTTAAATATTATATTGTTTTCTCAAGGTTTTTAAATCTCTAGAAAGTTTCACATATGTAATTCGGAAATCCTGTGTATCTGATGTGTATAGTCAAAAACAAATACTTCAGAAATGTACATGTATAAATTGAATGTTAACTTTCATCATTAAACAAACCAGTAGCAGTGCTTCTGCTTTCATTATCTCATATCGCAAAGCATCATCTCATTTAGCTGTTCCCATTTTGCATATCACAACACTGTCCATTCTTTACAGAAAACATTCCTTTTGATTTCGATATCCCATTTTAATTTTCCCATTTTGTTTTTCGCACTCTTTGGTTTGTTTCCTGTTTTGTTCTCTCAAGGATGGAGACTCTGATAGTGGCGATGACTCTGATAAGAGGTCGTGCGAGGAGAGCTGGAGACTCATCACTTCACTTCGGGAGAAACTTCCTCCCAGCAAGCTCCAAACCATAGTCAAAAAGTGTGGCTTACCCAGCAGTGGTAAAAGACGAGAGCCTGTCAAAATGTACCAGATCCCTCAGCGTCGTCGCCTTACAAAGGACTCCAAATGGGTGACTATCTCTGATCTGAAGATCCAGGCAGTCAAAGAAATTTGCTATGAGGTGGCTCTGAACGATTTCCATCACACCCGTCAAGAGATTGAGGCTCTGGCCATAGTAAAAATGAAAGAGCTTTGTGCTACCTACAACAAGAAAGACCCGAATGAACGCGATTCTTGGAGAGCTGTGGCTCGAGATGTCTGGGACACTGTAGGGGTCGGGGACGAACGAATCGAAGACGTCATAACCAACGGCCGAGGAATAAATGACATGGATGACCTAAAAGTGCACATTGACAAACTGGAAGACATCCTGCAAGAGGTGAAAAAGCAGAACAACATGAAGGATGAAGAGATTAGAGCTCTCCGGAATAAGATGTTGAAGATGGAGCAAGTGATTCCACTCATTTCCAACGAGTCTCATGAGAAGAACGCTCGCAGTGCACCCATGAGAGCCCGCAGTTCCAGTGAGGGCAAAGCTCTTGAGGAGAAACCCAACGGCGAACAGTCAGACGAGCAGGTGTCTACAATGATGGATGATGAAACTTCGTTCCGACGTGGACGTATGCGTTGGATGCGACAAGAGCAGGTACGCCTCAAGAACCTCCAGCAACAGGAGATTTCCAAGCAGCTCCGGAGACAAAACGGACCTCACCGCTTCATCCCACCTGAAGACCGCAAGCTACGCTTCCCCTTCAAGAGTAACCCCAAACATCGCAACTCCTGGACCCCTGGCACTCATATCATTATCACAGATGAACAGGTGATTGAGTTGAAAGTTCCCAAAGAAGCAGTCCAGGAAGAGGAAGACAGCAAAGTGGAGGCTGCAGAGCCCAGAGAACAAGTGATGCCCATCATCCACACCTACCCTACTCTTCCTAGTCCCACGGGTCAACGTAGAAGCAAAGATTTAGAGCAAGGCCTGAGTCATAGACACAATCAAAGCCACAAACTCCATGAACGAGGTCGTAGTAACTCCTTCAACAGTAGCCAGCGTGCCTCTGACTCTATGGAGTCCCTCAATTCTGGGAACAGGAAGCCCCCTCACCCTCAACAGTCCTATTACCAGCCACGCTACAACCAAAACCAGCATCATTATCCACAACAACAGCATCCACAGTTCTGTTATTACAATACTGATGCCAGCAACACCTACCAGCAGTACCCACCTAATCAGCAGCCGAGCCACCACAACAATTTTTACACGCCACCTCGTATGCGTAGGCAAATGTCTGCCCCCAATTTGAAGGGCAGTCGAGAAACCACAGTGTGACATTGGAAGCAGGGCATAGGTTCATGTACAGAACTAGTTGACGCTACAAATCACACATCACAGACTCATCACAGCATTGGACAGCTTGTCCCCATCATGTCCAACTGTTATGTGGCACTTGTTTTAAACGATTGAATGTTCTTGTTGTCATTTGTAGATTCAAATTGCAATGGAAAATACCACATGAGCACCTTGAATCAATAATTTGATCCCCCATCCATGTTAGTTATGCATATGGGTTAAAAGTCTAGCAATAAGTCTGATGGTTAAAGATGTCCAATCCACGACAAGATCTCAGAACAGTGTCCTTGAGATTTGATTAATTAATCAAGCATTGTTTTGCAATAAAGTATTAGGAACTATGAGTTTTGAGAGAGACACCCTTTAGTTCTTGACTGTAGTATTAAGTTTGTTAAACTTTAGTATGCCATTATGGAATTGAGAAGTACTTTACACTGATTTGCCTCAGTTTACCGTTGTTTTGCTGCTGGTCTTGACGGTCTGAATCAATCTAAGAATTGAACACAACCACTACACTGCAACATTTCATACTGTCCAGTGAGAACCTTGAAACATTACTTGAATTTTGAGTTTTTTTAATTTACAATTGTCATATGTGTGCATTCAAGATGCATGGGTGATATGTTCAGTAAATGCTGGAAGGTTAATAGCCAACTTTATATCCTCTTGAATGTTTCTAAACGCATGTCAGAGATGCAAATGACATTTTTAATGTTACATTTTTTGCAAATAGTTTTTTTTAGGAATCCATGGGTTGGTATTCCCCATTAAATAGTTTAAATATGAAAGGTGGCAGCAAAGGCCTTTTTCTAGTTGCCTTATATACACGAGTAGAAGATTATGAAGGAGTGCTTTTAAAATTCTTAAGTGCCTTATTGACTCACTGTGTCATTAACATTACATTCATTTTCTTGTACTTGACGCCTGAAAATAAGTAATAGCAATATATGAAGAAAACAATGATTTTGCATCAATCTTTTAATCTGAAAGATAAAGACACCACCTCTAAATTAGGCAAGAACAGTTTCTTTTTCATCAAAATAACTGCCTCTTTGTTTTTATAAAGTTTGGTTCTGCCTTATTTTGAGTACAAACCACTCTGCACTAAACATCCATATCCAAAGAGGCAATGCTTTTTGAGAAACGCAGTAAAAGAATGGCTTCAGAGTGTGCTTTGCATCTATTGTTCCTCTAAACTGTCTATTGCACTCTGATCCTCAATAGGGGGGCAGGCTGTTCCCACGGGATGGAGTCAGTGTTCTAGAACACTCTGCTGTTCTCCTCAATCTTAACATGATTAGAATCGCATTTATTTTCGGGTGTCTGCTGTGTGGCAAGCGAGCCCACAGAAAGCACCAGAGACTTCTCATGGAAAGGACCTCTAACAGGGCTGTTTCCATGGTTTTCAAGGCTTGTTTTGAAAGTTGTAGCATGTTTTTAGGGAAGGAAAACCCTTAAAAGCCAAATCAAATTTGCTGGACAGGTATATGCTGCATTGCATTTAGTTTTTTCTCGTTTAGTCTCACACGAATTCACAGCCTTTATATGTAATGCCACTGAGCACTTGATTAAATTTACCACTGTTTTTTTCCTTTTTAACTCATTAATTATGTTCATGTAGGGTTAATGTAGTTGTACATCCTTAAACTTAAGCCACTGTGATTTCCCTGCTTAAGCCTTGATGTAATTATGCACTAGTGTGCCTCAGCACCCAAGTGTGACCCATTACCAGCTGCGTATTACCAAAGCACATGTTCTGAAATCCTCTTCATGTCATCTCCTCTGGCCAGAGCCAAGTGTTAGCCAACTAGGTCAAAAGTCCAGGCTTCAGCATTGCTTCATATGCATAAAGGACTTGAATGCTTTTGTTGCCAGAAATACTGCCTTGTTTCAATTGAATGCATTCTATGGTAAGGCATAAAACACGATTACTTTCCCTTCAAAAGGTAAAATCAAGAAACTGGATAAATAAAGAAGTAGGACTCTAGTTTAAAGGTGAAATGTGTGATTTTTAATTTGACAAGTGTAAATCCAGACACTGCAACATTGACTCAACCAGTGATGTCAGATTGGGGGTGGGGCTCTCTTATTTTTGTCCACTGACAGATAGGGTGAGTGTTAAAAAACAGTCGTTATTTTTGAAAATCTGTTTAGTGCAGTAAAACTTGCACACTTCACCTTTCAGTGCTGCACAGAAATTAAAGTATAAGTCACTCCTCGATTATCTTTATTTTAAACTGCTATCTAGACATGCCATTTCCCTGCTCCAATAAAGAATGTTATGCTAACATTAATGCATGGTGCTGCCAGCTACTCTTCACTACCACAAGAGGAGCTAAGGAAATGTATAAAGACAAATGGACAATGTATTTTTACCCTTTTTAAAGGTATGTCACTTGTCTGTTCAGTGTTTATCTATATGCAATGGTGATATCAAGTGCCTCCAAAAGGCCCTGTATTATAATGTGTTGTTTAGGGGGGGGAGATTTTGTGCAACATATGATCTTTAATTCTCAAAAATGTGTTGATGGTTTACTAATATTGCTATTATGTTGAACTGTGCTGAATATATCACAATTTCAAACAATGACTGAAATAAAGTGGACAAGTTTAAAATGTACTGACTGTTGACATTCTGAGCAAAATGTCTTCATCTAAACAAACACATTCTTGATAGCAATCACATTTAAAGAATTTTAAAATATTTATTAGTAGATTTATCATGATCATTTTATCGTATTACAGCTCTTAGGAGGTATGACCGCAGTCAGCCATTAGTCAGTGTTGTGAAATAAGTCTGAAGTTAAATATAAAATGAGTTTGACTTAAAATCCAGAGCGATTATGTTCATCTTGTGCAAGAAGATTTATAGCTGTTTTGACATTGAATTTACAGACAGAAACAATGTGGGACCAGTAAAATCTGTTTAAATGTCTGGAAAATGATACATATAACCACGTTTTAGTGAAACAGCATGCAAAATACCTCTCTTTTACAATGCATGGTCTGCTCTACCTGAAACATTTTTATGACTTTTTAAATGTATTATAAATGTCAGTTGCCTTTTGGTAGTGAAATGTCTAGACGTCTTGGCGCCATGGAATTTTTTTTTCTATAACTTCAGTAGATGCGGCAGTGAAGAACATACCTTGATTTGTTTCATTTTCAAAATTGCTGGAGGGATGCAGGATGGGTTTCATGTCTTGGATGCTGTCAGAAATGTGTTCTCCCCATGGCATAACATCAAAATTAAAAGTGCATTAAATTTTCAATATTGTAATCGCATATATTTAAGGGTTATTTATGGCTTTGTTCAAATCTAAAATCTAAAGTATCAAACGTCAGCATGTAACTCATCCTGCACCTTTTGTGCTATACAATTGCATAGATGGATGTGCAACATTTCTAGGGAGAAGAGACTTGGAGGTGAGCTTTTTCTATTTGAGCCACCTCACAATGCCCTAGCAACCGTAGAAGCTGCATTGCAGCATTGTCTTCATTGTCTATTTCTGTGTGCAAAATTAGTGCTGTTTAGTTAAACTTCAGTCAAAGTCATTAAAATGTAATTTAAGAAATATAATTATCATTCCATTGTCATGAACTAGCACACAATTGATAGAGCTACAGTGTAACCATCCTCTTGAAGCTTCATCTCTCTAAGGTTCAGTGAGTGTTTGTCATGCTGATAAGATCGTGTCATGTCTCTCTTCATCAAACCTTCTCAAAGGTATATGAGAGTAAACTGCAAGAGCTGCAGAAACAGGTGGAGACTCGCTCACTGGCTGCAGAGACCCCAGATGAAGAGGAAGAAGAAGAGGAAGAGGATGAAGGTAATGTATTTTAAATGCTAAAATCAAAATAAATCAGAATCAGGTGTTGAGCTGCTCTACGTTTTTTTTGCAAAAGAGGTTTATGTGCATTGTTCTGGGACATTGCGTAAGTAGGACGTGTTCCTAAATCAACATTGTTTGAATCACATTCCTGTCCTAACTCTATCCATAACCTCAACTCAACCAAAACCACCCAACAATCAGAGGAACATGGATAACAGACAGATAAACCCCTGCACCTTTCACTATCCTTATAGTCTGACTGATTGAATGTTGTTCTAGGAACAATAAGGACGTCCTGCTTGGCAAAATTACAACCAGCTACAGTATATCACTGCCTTGCCATGTTTGAATGTTGTGCCTGTATTGTTGCAGTGCCCTGGACCCAGCATGAGTATGAGCTGGCCCAGTGGGCTTTCAGGAAGTGGAGATACCACCAGTTCACCTCTCTCAGAGACCAACTGTGGGGCAACGCTGTATACCTCAAAGAAGCCAATGCCATCAGTGTGGAGCTCAAGAAAAAGGTGCAGAAAACATTTGTCAGTCATCAAAACATTGAACTGTTTTTAACTTCACCCAGTGTGAAACCCCGAAAAAAGGAAAGTCTAGTGCATGGTCAGTTTTTTATTTTTTTTAATTACATTTTTTTACCGCCACAACATGATGTAAAACAGCGTATGACTGAGTTTTTCATAGTGATGGCAGTTTACCAGTAAGTTCTGCTGTATTTACATATTCTCAGACAGATCCCTGTTGCTTTGCTCATTACCCATGTGTCAGCTATCAACAGTCTCATTAATGTCAAAAAACATAAACGGTTTCATCAGTTCTTTTTCTGTCACTTGCCTCACTTTTACTTATTTATGCCTCTTTTTTTTCAGTTCATATGTGTATAACCTCATGAAAACCCCTGCTGTTCAGCCTTGAGATAAAAACATTTTTCGAATGATTTATAAATTTGTATTTTTAGCTTCAATGGGGCCAAAGGTGATTTGTAATTAGTTTTTCATCAGCGTGTGGAAATCTTATGCTGTATTCAGCTTTGTTACATTACTTCAGTTTCCAAAATTGTCTGAACCTACAATCTTTCAGTCATCAACTCATTCATCCATACATCATTCATCCTTGTTTATGCCTTTATGTCTCATTTACATGATCTATTTGTAGGTCCAGTTCCAGTTTGTCTTACTCACGGACACCCTCTACTCTCCACTGCCCCCGGAGCTGCTGCCTCCAGAACCAGAGAAAGAGCGTGACACCAGGCCTTTCCCTCGAACAGTGGTGGCTGTGGAGGTTCAGGACTTGAAGAACGGAGCCACTCACTATTGGTCCCTGGAGAAACTCAAGTAAGCCTCCGGATGCCAGCCAGTTTTTTCTCTTATTTCTTGTGCAATTATTATTTGGAACCATTCCATTTAGAAATCCCAAAGCTCTTTTAAATGTTCTTATTCATTTATTTTATTTATTTAACTTCAAAAGGAGTTTAAAGCGCTATTTGTCAGCTATAATTTATCAGGGTGACATTTATAATAGAACATTTGCATGGCTCCTCACAAAACTTGTTTGAATGGAAATGAATTCACTGGGAACAAAGGAGTTCTGTCATTCAAGCAACTCAGAAGTCTGCTTCCCATGTGGCCAGTCACATGGCCATATTCCAACATGACATTCAACATGATATTCAAAATGCCCTATTTTAACAGTTCAACCATTGTTTTTATTGAAATTGTTCATTCTAAGTGGTACTCTGAAAAAATTCTCCATTGTGTCAAATTCCCAAATTCTCATTGCTGTGCCAAGTGTCAAATAAGAGCCCTATTACAGTGGTCAGAAAAGATTTTCCAAATGATTTTAATTCCTCCTTGTCAAGATTGTCAGAAATTAAATTGACCTTTGTGTTTAAAAAAAGAAAGAAAGAAAAACGATTGGCCCTGAATTTCCTCTTGGATAGTAGTACAAAAACACATTTTCTATGTAGGCGACAATAACATCACAGACAAGCACCTCGGAATACTGAAATTACCTCATGTTTGTATATAAATAAACTGATAACCAGTTGAAATTACTTAAATGCAGCCATTGTAACATTGTTTGTGTAGTTGATTTTGTGACTTGACTTTTCATGTTCTTACAGGCAGAGGCTGGACCAGATGCGAGAGATGTATGACCGTGCAGGCGAGATGGCCTCGTCCAATCAGAGTGAGGATGTGGAGGGTGCTTTGACCGGCAGTGACCCGTTCTATGACCGCTTCCATTGGTTCAAGCTGGTTGGGAGGTATGCTAATCACCTAACCTTGTTTCATGACTTGAGAAATGATCGAGCATGTTAAACAGAAATCATTATGTCCTGTGGTTTTAAATACTGTGAAATTAGGTTTAATTCTTCACAAACGTTTTGCATATTTTGTGGTTAAAACGGGGTGCAAGTGTGTGAGAATTTTTTGTTTGTTTGTAAAGATCTGCTCCCTTAGTGAAAGAGGGAGCCCATAAATCATTCATGACATCTTTGTTTAGTCATTAACACTGTTAGTTTTCTCTTCATATTTAAATCACCCTTTTTATTCACATGATTTTTGTTTGTTTGTTTTGCATTGTTTTCCCAATCATTATGTGCTTGTGTTTTGCTGTATGCTGGTGTAGTGTTTATTTCTTTTTTTCTTTTTTAAAAAAAATGCAATGTTTTCATCCATTTGTCATTATTTTAAATGTTCATTTCACATCTAGATTGTTTTTTGTTCTTCTGTGCACATTATACACACTCTTTGTGATTTTTTTTTTTTTTTTTTTAAATTATTTATTTTTTTTTTTTTTGATTTATTTATTTATTTTTTTGTTCATGTTTTATTTCCTTAATCAAGATTAGAACAGTTTCTATGATGTCTTTTGTAAAATGTAAAAACTTACTCCATTATGTAAAAAAATAGCAGGTACATGAATAATTAATTGCTATGTTTATTGTTTTCTATTGTATAGTCATGGCCCTTAAATGTGGGTCATTTTAAATAATCCTGTAAACTCTTGCTTGTGCCTGCATCCTACCCACACACCTTTTTTTTTAGCTCACCTATTTTTCACGGCTGTGTGAACGAGCGTCTGGCCGACCGCACTCCCTCGCCCACATTCTCCACCACCGATTCTGAGATCACTGAGCTGGCCGATGAACGGCAGAGCGAGATGGAGGACTTCATGGATGACGAGGCTTTCGTGGACGACACCAGCTCAGACGCTGGGACCGAGGAAGGCTCTGACATCTTCAGCGATGGGCAGGACCCCTTCTATGACCGTTCCCCATGGTTCATCCTGGTGGGCAGGTTGGTGGTGGCCACTGCTCGGGGGGAAACCTGAAAAATGAGGGCTGGAAAGAGAATGAATGACAAGGAGAAATGGAGACAGTTGTGTGGCTCAGTGTGCAGCTGTTAATGATCTAAAGATAATTTGGAGAGATTTTCCAGTCATGTGAGATCAGATGTGATCTACGAAACGGCTCACACGGCTATACCAGATGCCT
Organism: Onychostoma macrolepis; assembly: GCF_012432095.1. Taxonomy (NCBI): domain Eukaryota; kingdom Metazoa; phylum Chordata; class Actinopteri; order Cypriniformes; family Cyprinidae; genus Onychostoma; species Onychostoma macrolepis. The sequence goes on from NC_081177.1 coordinate 12,313,998, forward strand.
CCTCCAGTTCTCCACTGCCTACATGTAACCTCCATCTGTCTGGTTTGGTTTAACATTAGTACTCGAAACATTAGTACACATTTGTGTTTGTTTTCATCCATTGTATTTATTTTAATCGGGCTGTAAATCGATTAAAATGTGTTATGGATAGCATTCAAGAAAATCGATCAGAATGAACTGCTAATATAAAGAAACGCAAATGTAATAATATAAGAATTCAATAATAAAACCATGTTCACAGCACTTTATGGACTTAATCTTACATATGCAGATTTTTAGCCAATGGCATGCTGCGTTTGTTCTCTGCTGGTGTTCACATTAACATTTTTATGAATGACAGTGTTTCACTTGTGGGTTATTATTGCACTTAGCCTCGATGGGAATTCAGTTTCAACATACAAGAATGCAAATTACTTTTGTTAAACATCCCATTCTGGATGTTTCTCCTATGGTCTTTCTCTTTTGACTGAGAAACAAATGCTTTGCTAGGGACTATTTTGAATGTATGTATATACGACACAGACACTTGAACACAAGGAATGTTCAGATCAGTTAGACAAAAAGAGCTTTTAAAAAATAACATTGTAACAATATGCTGTATTAATCCCATCTGTTAACACATTAACTTTGATTTACAGCCCCAGTTTCTTTATTTTTGTTAACTTAATCATTTATTGTGCTTGTGTATTACAATATAAAATTGTGTTTATTTGTTTAATGTTTTTATTTAATTTTGTCTGTATTCTTTTTTCCCTTTAACATTAATTGTCATTCAGTGTACTTGAGAGCTGTTACTTATCAGTCAGCTGTACAAGAGAGAAGGATAGAGGAGGAGAGAGGCAACATAGTCTGGATCGATGCAGAGGCGTAAATGGTCTGCGTCATTGTGACTTCACTGATGCGCTACAGTGATAGCTCTCCTCCATCTTGGCCTTGAGGCTGCCTATGGGGGGAGGAGGAGGAGCTCTCTGACTGCAAACAGCTCCTGAAATTCAGACTATGTGTGCCCCCTAGCCTCTGAAAATATAAAATATTCTAATGCAATCTCTTATTTGGTTGGCCTTCTTTTTCTTTGCCATTCAGTTTCAAGGCTGACGGATTCGTTTTCTGTCTTTTGTTATTTAGTGCCGCATTTTGTTTGCGTCAGCTCTTAGTAAAAGTGTCTGACACATCATACCCATTATTCTCTGATGGTGTTAATCAGGGTAATGGAGATGAACCCATGGCCCTGCAGTGAAAGGAAGTCACTGTGTGCAACTGCTCGGCTGTTTTTTACGCATCTCCTGTACCCTCCATACTAATACATATGGTTCTTGGTACATGCTGTGTGTGCATGAGACAGTCAGGCGGCGACGGTTCTCAGGGCAGTACTATAATTGTCGTTCTTTTTCCTCCAGAGCCTTCGTGTACCTGAGTAACCTGCTGTATCCTGTGCCTCTGGTGCACCGTGTCGCTATAGTAACAGAGAAAGGAGAGGTGCGAGGATTCCTGCGAGTGGGGGTCCAAGCCATCGCTGGTGAGCGCTGCTCTATATTAATGAATTAATTAAGACTCCGCTCAGATTTAATTAAGCACATTTGATATCAATCTGATGTGATTTTATAAGCATTCAGTCCTTTAAGTTGTTTTTCAGCTAATCTTTGGAACTTGTGTCCTTTTTCTTTGGTATTTGTGTTTTTGTAGCTGACGAAGAGGCTCCTGATTATGGATCTGGTGTGCGTCAGTCGGGCACTGCTAAGATTTCTTTCGACAATGAGTATTTTAAAAAGGTACAAGCCAGTCCAGCACTTCAGACAGTTTTTTTCCCCCCCTGAGTTTTCCTTTTATTTTAACATGAGTAGATGTATATATCTTGTGTATATGTATATCTAGTGTTGGGAAGTTTACTTTGGAAATGTAATGGGTTACAGATTACAAGTTACCCTATGTAAAAAATAGTGTAACTATTTTAATTACTTTTTTAAAGTAATGTAACTGATTACATTTGATTACTTTTTGATTACAATTTATATTTTCTAAATTTTTTAATTTTAAACTGTCAGTTGTTTTCAAACATTTAAAGCAGGCAGGTTTAACCTTATAGTCGATTACTGTCAGACTTTCAAAATCCTTCATCACTTGAATTAAGATTATAATCATTTAATTTTAAAGCACAGCCACCCCAAAATCAGACTTTAGTACCTCTTTTTACTTTGAGATCATTCTGTGGTTAAATACAGATTTAAAATCATAACATAATATAGTTTAGTAGCTAAGATACGGTTTTTGAAATTGAGTTGTTGCATAGCTATAACATAGGCATCTAACAATGCCTTGGAAAAAACCTGGTAAATTTACAAAAATAAAGCATATACACAAGCCCAAATAGGAAATAAAACTAAACGTGTCTTATTCTGTCCTAAATTCCTGAAACATTGGTGTCTCATATTTTAAAGCAGTCAATGCAGTTGTGGAAAGAACTCAATCAAATCTGTATTTGTGTGAAAATATTCAGATGTAACCCTCTTTGTAATCCTTAACATTTTTTGTACAGTAATTGTAATGGAATTTTGCAATTAAATTGTAATTCTGTTACATGTAACTAGTTATTCCCCAACACAATGTTGGCTCAAGTTTGACGTTTGTACTAGTTTCTACAAGGTGTGAGTTGTTGGTGGTCATTTTTGTGATGGCTCCCTTTGTATTTTATTTCCTTCCTTTTTTTTTTTTTTCTCCCTCTCACTTTTACTCTTTCACCATCCAGAGTGATTTCTCCTCCGTGGTCATGACCCGCTCTGGCCTCTCTTTGGAAGAGCTGCGTATTGTGGAAGGTCAAGGTCAGAGTTCGGAGGTCATCACCCCTTCAGAAGAAATGAACAGAATAAATGACATGGGTGAGTGTAGATGCATAGTCCAGCTGGTAGCCCCTGAGTTCTGAACAAAGCCGTTCAGTCCGAGTGAAAAGAAATGCTTACACATCCAGACGATGCTGTTGTGTTTTGCTATGTCGTGTTTGATTTACAAAGCCTCAGTGACCCAAAAGCTTTGGGACCAAACTGATTCTTCTAGAAGGCTTTAACGGGTCAATAAAAGAAGTCCATGGAAACAGATTTATAGACACTGTTTATTAAAAATGACAGATAATATTAAATAACTATCAAGCTGGACCAGTTTGCCAGAAACACCCTCTAATAGTGGTGATAAATAGCTTAATATAAAAAAATTTATGTAACTGCTTTCTATATAAAATTGTTCTATGTATAAAACCCTTCTATATAAAATTGTCATATAAAATAGTTTGATATAGAATGCATACAAGAAATGTCCAAGAAAATCAACCAACATCAACAATTTCACATTAACCGTTTATAGATCCTTTTACATAAAAAAAAAACTAATATTATGCACATTTGTACATGTGTTTTGTGTCTAAAAGACTTGAAGCTTGGGAACGTGGACACAAAACTGGGTGACGGCTTGGCAGAGCATCTGGAAGTGGGCAGTATTTTCACTTTCCGCGTCACTGTTCTGCAGGCGAGCGGCATCCCGCCCGAGTACGCAGATATCTTCTGCCAGTTCAAGTGAGTCAGCCTGTCTCCATGGCAACCCTTCATTCCTGTCTCATTGGTCTTTATTCAGACAGAGCACACACACACCTCCACATAAATCACGCAATCGCAGAGTCACGCTTCTCTCAGTAATCCTGCCTCATGCTGCCAACAGTTTTCTCCATCGTCACGATGAGGCGTTCAGCACAGAGCCCCTGAAGAACACAGGCAAAGGTGCCCCGCTGGGCTTTTACCACGTACAGAATGTAAGTGTTGAAAGCAGTGAGAGATGCAAGGTTTTGAGGAGGAAATTGAACATTATAGTGGCATAACCAATCCAGAGTTGTTCTCATTGAAGTATTTCATCAGGCTAGCTGCGTATACAGAATCTTTCCTCATTATTACACATTGTTAGGCAAGTATGCATGTGTTGTAAACTTATTTATGTGGTTTTCACATCCAGATCTCAGTGGAGGTGACGGAGTCCTTTATTGAGTACATAAAGACCAAGCCAATTGTGTTTGAAGTGTTTGGCCATTACCAACAGCACCCACTGCATATTCATGGGCAGGAAGTTGTCAGGTAACAACCTGTCATCCAGTATCATAAATTTGATTAACATAATCATATATTTAGCATGAAATCATTCAGTATTTTGAGTGCATTTCAGGGCCATAACCACATTAAGGGTGACTTTAAGGATGAATTTAAGATGACATTAAGGGTCAATGGTATTTTTAAGTGACTGATGATAAAAATTTTTGCAATTGTCAAATATGAAATTTCTAAATCTTTTACCTTGTATAGTTTTTACATTGCTGTAATGTTTTTTTATGTTTAACTTAAAATCATTTCTTTCGGTTAGTTGCAACATTTCTCATTCTTTCAAATTAAATTTTTCATCTGATATTTATATATAATTCATATAATTCACCTGTATTTCAATTACCAAAATTGATCGATAGATTTTGTTTTAGTTAACAATAACACAACATTGTACTTTAAATTATTCAGTTTTGACATCTTTGATGTTGATATGGCACTAATTTTTTTTAACTAAATAAAGTAGTAACAGGAAAGCTTTTAAAATGTAAAATGTCCAATGTAAGTTCTGTCAACACATTTTCTTATTTATTTTAACAAAGTCTATTTTTTCCCCCTTTGTTATTGTCAACATGTTGATGGAGCTCGATTTGTATTTAGCCCAGAATATTACATTAATAAAATAAGTAACTGAAACATATATATTGTATAGTAACAGCTGTTCTACAGCATATCTTATTTGTTGTAAAAAACATAGCATGAAAATAGCAGAAAATAAATGTTTCCATAATCCTGACTATGTGGTTATGCCCTTGGTGGACTGATTAAACTGGCATAGAGATTGATTTAAGATTATTATAATTATTTTTTACTTGTCTAATTAATATTTTGCTTCTCTTATAGCCCTTCTCAGCCTTCCAGAAAGTACTACCCCCCACCTATGCCTTTGTCTAAACCAGGTATGATGGCAACTACTATATAACTCAAAAATTACATCTCCATTTGTCTTCATAAAGAACGTCACATGTTCATTAAGTCAGCTTGAAGGGTCTTAAATTTGCATAAGTAATAATAAAGCAGATTCCTTGAATAATCCTCGCCCGGAGCTTGTATTCTCCTCTATCTCCCTTCTAATTATTAGTGTTATTCATTACATGATTCATTAAACAAGGAACTACCTCGCAGTTCATAATGCTGTAATCTGCAACTCTTTCGTTCGATACGGTTATCTTCTCTCAAAAGGGCTCTGGATCTCATTTATGCAGCAAGTCAGTTTGAAAGACGCAGCTGTCAGCCGTTCCTGTCCAGACTGTTGTTTTTTTGAACAAATCTCCCTTTGCGACCAAAAATAAAACCGAGGCTGTAGCCTTGAAGTGTCATCAATCCTGACGGTGTATTGATCTTCACCCCGAGTTGTCAGTCTTTTATATCGCGATATGAATCTAGAGGTGCTACAGCTCAGTTGGAGATAATTGGAAAAGCTGTAGAGCTCTTTGTGATTTATAGATTGTAGACGCAAAGTGTAAAAACACCCTCTTTTAACACCTGTCATATAAAATTTCATTCAAAGAGCTGTTAAAAGTGGTTTGAGTCTCCATGTGCCACTCAGGAATTGAAATAATAATAATAAATAATAATAATCCCCTAAAAAGGTAGGAATTTTGTAGCTTAAGATAACAAAATAGTCTAAATGGCATTTGACAGCCATAAAGTGTGCATTTTTACTAACATTTTGAACATTATATTTAGCGTTTCTTTATTTTGTGTATATAGAATATTTATATATATAATTTGTTTTAATAGTAAATATATATTTAATGTTTATTATATATAATACATTACTGTTTAAAAGTTTGGTGTTGGTACAATTTATTTATTTATTTATTTTTAAGTCTCTTAAGTAGTCTCACCAAGACTCCATTGATCAAAAATACTGTAATATTGTGAAATATAACTATTTAATCAACAGTTTTCTTTTTTTATTACATTTCAAAATGTAATTTATTCCTGTGACAGCAAATCTGAATTTTCTGCAGGCATTACTCCAGTCTCCAGTGTCACATGATCCTTAAGAAATCATTCTAATATGCTGATTTGGTGCTCAAGAAACACTTATTAGCAGCAATGATGAAAAAAGTGTTGTGCTGCATATAATATTTTTGTAAAACATTGATACTTTTTTAGGATTCTCTGACAAATAGAAAATTCAAAAGCAGCATTTATTTCATATATATATATATGCGCCACTTTGAATGGTGGTCCATATTTTTATATTTTATCTTCAAAAGAAAGAAATGCTACTTTGAGATATAAAATTTTGTTATAATGCAGACAATTTTGTTAAAATGCGTACATTAAGCGTCCAAATAGTTTTTGGGGCAACTGCGTACTTCATCTTTTCTGTTTCTCACATACATTTAACTCCATCTTTGTCTCTTTTATTTCAATCCTCATCCTCACCACTCTCACCTGGTGTCATCTGCCCAGACCACACACGTAAGATCGAGTTGATCAGGTACCTGATGAGCGGGTACATGCACGGCCAGGTGTTGGACACGCTCTCAGAGCACGCCAACGCACTGGCCTCCACGGCCGTCGCCAGCCTGGAGGAAGGGGCAGATGAGCTGTCCCACTTCCCCTTCCTCCCTGTACCCAACAGCCCCGTTTTTAGAGTGCGCAAACACGATGGTTGGTACAGAGCCTCAAAGGCGCAGAATAGTGTAGATTGATAGTGATTGGCTCTGTGCTGTGCTTTAATGTACTGTGACTCCAGTGTCGCCCTTCATCCCCACCCGATGACAGAATCCCCGTGGATGTTCTTTTAAATGTAGATATTCCTGATCCTGAAGATAAGCTAGAAAGGCTTTTCCTTGAGCTGCTGTGTTTTTAAGTGTCACTCTCCCTTATTTTCCCTCCCTGGTTGATCTAGACGCCAACGACAGCTGCTTGGTGTTTCCTTTTGTGTTACTTTGAAACCGTACTGCTAATTAAATCATGTTAGGTGTTTTCCATATGTTCTTTCTAGCTTCCCTCAAGAAGCTTTTTTTTTTTTTTTACACAAATGACATGAGTTACACAAGTGTTTTTCTTCCGTCTCTGAGCATAAGGTTTCCTGCAGCTTTCCCCCAGCGCCATTGTCTCCCACCTCATCATACTGTAGAAACACAGCAGACGGCTGCAGGAAATGGAGTGCCGCCCTTCAGCTGCAGTTTTAGGAGCAAATCTGGCTGTATTGATTTTCCCGATGTAGTGTAGAATTTCTAGTGGCCGATTTTCCAAAGCGTACATTATGACCCTCCTTTTAAGCTGATGCTTTGTGTTTTCTCACATTACGTGACTCATGCTCATATTGTTTATCTGTCACATTCTGCGCTTTTTTTATGGATATTTATAGAACCTGGCCTTTTTAGTAAATGAATTAGGCTTATTTTAAATACATCAGCCATATGGTACTTAGTATTTCTGCCCTATTAATGTTCAACTTTCCTTGCAGTGCCAGCCACCAAACTGAACACCATTACCAAGTCTAACCTGGGTCAGTGTGTGAGCAAGTATGACCTGCTGGCCTGGTTCGAGATCAGTGAACTGGAGCCCACTGGAGAGTAAGTGAACTGTATATACACATCTCAATTTGTATATTTATTTCATATATGTTCATAATATATTGTACAAGCATTTTGTATAAATATGTTGCTATAAAGTCTGTTTGCAATTTATATAAATTGTGTGTTGTGTATTGCAGTTACATCCCAGCAGTAGTAGATCACACAGGAGGTCTTCCCTGTCATGGCACGTACCTTTTGCACCAGGTATTTATTCTTTCTATTTATGCTTTAACTAATAGGAGTATAAATATTTTCTTTTAAAATTGAATGGCTTCCATTCTTCTTTTGACATTATTATTATTATTATTATTATTATTATTATCATCACCTAATTATATTTATACACTACCAGTCAAAAATGTTTGAACAGTAAGATTTTTAATGTTTTTCAAAGAAGTCTCACCAAGCCTGCATTTATTTGATCCAAAGTACAGCAAAAACTTTGAAATATTTTTACTATTTAAAATAACTGTTTTCTATTTGAATATATTTTAAAATGTAATTTTATTCCTGTGATTTCAAAGCTGAATTTTTAGCATCATTACTGCAGTCACACGATTCTTCAAAAATCATTCTAATATTCTGATTTGCTGCTCAAAAAACTATTATTATTATTATTATGTTGAAAACAGCTGAGTAGAATTTTTTTTTTTAAGGTTTCTTTGATGAATAGAGAGTTCAGAAGAACAGCATTTATCTGAAATAGAAATCTTTTGTAACATTACAGATGTCTTTTATCGTCTTTTATCTGTGTAAGCTTTTTAAATAGTAAAAATATGTCACAGTATTGCTGCATTTTGCATCAAAAAAATGCTGGCTTGGTGAGCAAAAGAGAAAAAATATTAAAAATCTTATTGTTCAAAAACATTTGACTGGTAGTGTATATATTCAAATATATGCTGTACATACAAATATGATGTACTAGAAACATGCAAAAGCAATAGATTAGAAAAATGTATTAAACACGGTGCATAATATTAAATTATAACTGAATATTAAATTCTATTATCAATTCATAAAATTTTCATAGATCTGTGCATTGCAATGCACTTTGGTCTTGTGCATCATGTTGTTCTGTCTCCCTGTTCTATTAATATTGAATTCTCTCAGTTGCTGTCAGTAAATCTGTAGTTTAGCTTAAGGATGATGTTCAGTGTCCTTAGCCAAGGACACATAAATGATTCAAACTGAGATTGCTTTTTCTAACCTGTTGTTTATGCTTTCAGGGCATTCAGCGTAGAATAACAGTCACTCTGATCCATGAGAAGGGCAGTGAGCTGCATTGGAAGGACGTCAGAGAGCTGGTGGTTGGTCAGTATAATTAATTTTGTCCTAAAATCTTAAATGGAAGAAATAATTGCTGTTAGCAAAGCTGGATTGTTCTGTTGACCAATCAGAAGCCATGACTTGATATAACCATTTTATAAAGAGTATATTAAAGGCTACAGCCATCTCACATCGATTGTTGTGTCTGTTGTAGGTCGAATTAGAAATAAGCCAGAAGTGGATGATTCAGCTGCAGACGCAGTCCTGTCTCTCAACATCATCTCAGCTAAAAACTTGAAATCTTCTCACAACTCCAGCAGGTGTGTTTAGTTTGTTTATATAGCACAATAAAACAACAGTTGTTGACCATTGTGCCGTACAAAAATTGTAAAATCAAAATAATAAAACACCAATCAAAACAACAAAACTGCATACGATGACATGGTACATACAGAGGAAAAACAAGCTCGGGATGACTTAAATATTATAAACCTTTTCTAAAAGGTGGATTTTCAGTTTTACCTTAAAGAGAGATTCTGCAGGGATAATCCTATTAGATAAAGGTCGGCTATTCCACAATTTGGGCCAACTATGGCAAAAGCCCAGTCTCCCTTTCTTTTTAACCGTGATCTGGGAACCTTTAACAGTTTCTGATTTGGTTACATTAAACATCTAGCAGATATGTTAACAGTCACAAGTTCAGATAAATAACCATGTTCTGTTCGCTCTTCACATTTGACAGCCTATTAAATCAAGTGCTAAGTTTAGTTCATCTGTCGGCAGACAGTGGAAAGTTGTCTGTTTCTGCTCTGCTCACCTAATGCAAATGCATTTACCTAACTGCTTAGAATTCAGGAGAGCATGTTGAATATGAGTCACTGTTGGCGTCAGTGAGAGGGACGAATCCTGCAGCGAGCAAGAGAGCCAGCTAGTGGACCAAATGAGAAACAGCAATTTAACCAATATGCTCGATTTATTATGAAAATGTGCTTGTTGTGTTCTTTTAATGTTGCCAGTTTGCTTTTTTCATTTATTTCCTTTGCCTGTTTAATCTGAATGCTGCTTTTTTGTCTTTTAATTTGTGATTATTTCTGTTGCCTGACTGTTTCTGCTTGTTTTGTCTCTTTTTGTTCTCGTCCTTCTCCTGCTGCGGTTGGACTCTTGGTTTTGCCCAGCCTTTGTATTGATAGCGATATAGCTAGGTATCAGAACCACCTCATAAAGCATTTTTACCATTAAAGTGCTTTATGAGACATTTGTGATCTGTAGGTGTAACGGTAGTAAAATTATGTGTCATAGTTTTTCTGCTTCTCTCTGAACTCATTCTACATGATAGTATGAATCAAGTTGAATTTGCAAAAGAGATTTTTTCTAATAATCAAAATGATGCAAAAATGCAAAATCAAGATTTTATTCTATTGGCCCTGAACTATTTTTTTTTGTTTGTTTTGTAACTTGTTTTTTAATAGTTTTCAACCTTGTTGAGAACCTTTTAGTATGCTATATGGTTATTTAATATAATATTTGCTTTTATATGCATGTAAATTAATATAGATTTTGCCCTTTTTAAAGATAAAATAGCCCATTAAATTAATATAAAATAAAATTATAAGAAAATAAATATATATTAAATGAAATCTATGTTTTCTGTTACTAAGAAAATGACCGTTGTAAAATTACTATAGTATGTTTTTTTTTTTTTTTTTATTTATTTATTTATTTTTTTTTAAGTTTGGTAAAAAAAAATTACATTTGTAAAAGTTAGTTGGAAAAAAGTAAAAAAAAAAAAAATCCTTGCTTTTGCATGCATCACCTCACTTTACAACTATGAAGTAGATGAGCTTTTGCCACCACATTTCTTTAATCAAAGAAAATGAATGTAGGTGTGACATTTAAATTTAATAATGCTCTGCATTCACTATATTACTAAATTTGGCTTGTTAGCAGCTGAATCGATGAGTCTAGATACAGATGCAGGCAAGCCTTTATGCATTTATCTGCCATTTAAACAGTGAAATGAGAACAAGAGAGGGAGGTGAGTGAGTGGAGAAAGAGATACAAGGATATTTGAGGATGAGTCACCTGCACCAATCTCTCTCTCCGTTTCTCTCTGTCTCAATGTCTGTTCATATAAATCTTGTGCCTTTGCTTATAGTCATCACTGCGCTGTAGTCCTGAGTCACACACAAGCACACTGCTTCCTCACAGTCTGCTTCAAGCTCACAGCAGATCACTAATAATGTAGCACCTGCCAACACTCTTGTTGTGTTCATCGCTATGTGACTCGAACACATCAACAAACTATTTAGGCACAGAGATCTCCCAACACCGCGTGATGCAGCTGGCATTACACCTCATGTTTTTCACAGTGTTAGAGGAGATTGCCTGTCCATCAGCACCATCTGTCAGCTGAAAGTTTGTAGGCAGCATAACTAAAGTGTTTATTGTGAGAACCTGATGCTTATAGATATTCACTGCCTTGTGCAGTTTAAAGTCAGCATGAAATCAAAACTGAACCCATTTACTTTCTTAATTCATAGTTTTGGTATTACTGTGAATAATTCATTGGTGAATGTTAAATAAAGTGTTAAATTAAGTAAAAATACCATTTGTTCATTTGAAAAATCTTGCAGGTATGCTACCGTTTAAAAGTTTTGGGGTCTGTAAGATTTTTTTTTCTGCATTTATTTGATCAGAAATACAATATAAACAGTAATATTGTGAATTATTATTATTATTATTATTATTATTATTATTATTATTTAAAATCACTGTTTTCTGTTGTAATATATTTTAAAATGTAACTTATTCCTGTGATGCAAAGCTGAATTTTCAGCATCATTACTCCAGTCTTCAGTGTCACATGATCCTTCTGAAATCATTCTAATATGCTGATTTGCTGCTCAAGAAACATTTCTTATTATTACTAATGTTGAAAACAGTTGTGCTGCTTAATATTTTTGGGGAAACATAATAGATTTTTTTAAAGATTCTTTGATGAATAGAAAGTTCAAGAGAACACTATTTATTTAAAATATATTTTTGAAACAAAGGCCTTTCTGTCACACATGATTATTTTAATGCATCCTTGCTGAATAAAAGTATCTGTTTGTTTTACAAAAAAAGACCCCAAACTTTTTGAACGGTTGTGTAACTTTTCATGATCCAGTCAATGGATAAATCCTGCCCTACATTTTTTCCTCTCACTGTATATTGTTTCTCTCAGAAATGTCTTATTAGAGAAGTAAAGTGGGCTGTGAATATAATTTCATGTTGTCTTTAAGTGCATCCACACTCAAACACATGCTAAAACAGTAGTGTACGACGCAATTAATCAATTCAGCACCAGTAAATATCTAAAATATCATTCTATGGATATTGTTTCTGAAGCCTAAAAAATCAAATGCATTTCTTCCTGTTCAGGACGTTCTACCGGTTCGAGGCTGTCTGGGACAGCTCCCTGCACAACTCTCTCCTGCTGAACCGTGTCACTCCCTACGGAGAGAAGATTTACATGACCCTGTCAGCCTATCTGGAGGTCAGCCTCGACTCTTTTTAAATGACTGGTTCTTTAGAAAGAGGTTAAACGGTATATAGTACTGACATATGTGCTAACCACTCCTCTGCAGCTTGATCACTGCATCCAGCCTGCCATCATTACCAAGGACATCTGCATGGTCTTCTACTCCCGAGATGCTAAGATCTCTCCTCCACGCTCCCTGAGGAACCTATTCGGCAGTGGTTACTCCAAAACCCCTGACTGGTAAAAAAAAATAAAAATAAAAAAGGCTTATTTTATCTCTTTTACCACAAAAAAAAGCTCAAATGTGTCTAAAGGTTAATATACATAAAACACTTTTAGGACACATCCTGAATTTTTGGCATGCTGTACTCCGTCAAAAACTATTTTAAATAGCATTTTAGCAAGTCTTATCTAAGACTACATGGAATATTTATAGTGTTAAATTAATTTCTTATACTGTAGCATTATTTTAAATTAATTAGTGAAGGCAACATATTAAAAATGGTGGAAATGAAATGGCAACTAGTTGCAGTACACACTTCCTTATGCATTTATATAAATTTTAAGCTGAAATTGTGATATTGGACATCTTATGAATCAACTCTCCAGAAATGTGCTTTTTGTTAAAAAATTTAAGTAAAGAAACTTTGCTAACACTGTTCTCTGTTGTTTCCATTACAGTAATAAAGTGACTGGAATCTATGAGCTTAGCTTATGCAAAATAGCTGACACAGGAAGCCCAGGTAAGATATTCTTGAAAATACTAGCCGTTTGTTCAAATTGAGAAAAAATAAATAAATAAATAAATAAATAAATAATTATATATATATATATATATATATATATATATATATATATATATATATATATATATATATATATATATATACACACACACATATACATGTTTTTATTTAGCGAGGATGCATTAAATTGAACAAAAGTGACAGTAAAGATATTTCTAATGTTACAAAATATTTCCGTTTCAAATAAATGCTGTTCTTTTGAATTTGACATTTATCAAAGTCTTGGTTAAAAAAACGTATCACAGTTTCCACAAAAATATTAAGCTGCTGTTTTCAACATTGATGATAATAAGAGATATTTCTTGAGCAGCAAATCTGCATATTAGAATGATTTCTGAAGGATCACGTGATGCTAAAGGCTGGAGTAATGACTGTTGAAAATTCAGCTTTGCCAATATGAATTATATTTAAAAATATTAAAAAAAACTTTTTATTTGAAACTGTAATAATATTAAAGTCTACTGTATTTTGATCAAATAAATTCAGCCATGCTGAGCATAAGAGACTTCTTTTGAAAACATAAAAAAAATAATCAACTACAAACTTCTGAATGGTATTGTAAATTATTTATATGGAATATTTATAAAATATTTTACAAATAATTTATAAACATATACAGACATTAGGAAAAATTTTAAATAAAGACATTTCAAAGTTTGATTTTTTTTTTTTAATTTATAAAATTGATTTCTAGTTTATTCTGTGTAATGTTAGGGATTTTGCATATTGATATATTGGGCCTGCTATATTGAATCAACTCAATTGTTCATTTTCAGGTATGCAGCGACGGAGACGAAAGGTTCTGGATACATCTGTGGCCTATGTGCGTGGAGAGGAGAACCTGGCAGGCTGGAGACCCAGAGGAGACAGTCTGATCCTGGAGCACCAGTGGGAGCTGGAGAAACTCGAGCAGTTGCATGAGGTGAGCACAGAAGACAAAAGATCACGACTGAGCACTGCCACACTTCTTGCTGCCTGTGTTCATCTGCATAAGAATATCTTGACAGGCAGTGGTGATCTTCAGACACTGATTCCCATTTGTGTCCATGTCAGGTGGAGAAGACACGTCACCTGCTGCTGCTCCGTGAGAAACTGGGTGAGACGCCGCCTCCTAAATGCCTGAGCGACTCTCTGTCTCCCAGTCTGAGCAGCGGCACCCTCAGCACCTCCACCAGCATCTCCTCCCAGATCTCCTCCACCACCTTTGAGAGCGCCATCACGCCCAGTGAGAGCAGCGGATACGACTCCACAGACATCGAGAGCTTGGTAGACCGTGAGAAGGAGCTGGCCACTAAGGTAAGAAACCTTGTTTTTAAAAAAAATCAGATTGTTAAATACCGTGTTCCATTTAAAGTCAAATATGAGATATTTCTGGTTTATTTTGTGTGACTTAAAATTTGTGTTCATGTCTTTTTAATTCTTTGCAGTGCCTCCGTCTCCTGACACACACTTTCAACAGTGAATACAACCAGATGTGCAACAGCATCAGTGACTGCAAGGTAACCTCAACTTGAACAATGAAATACAACCAGTTTGTATGAATTGGAACATATCGGAATATATTGGAACATATCCACTTGAATGAATCAATTTAAAAAAAACAACTGTTTTCTGTTTCTTTCAGTTGTCGGATATCTCTCCTATGGGCCGTGATCCATCCGTCACCAGTTTCAGCAGTGCTACGCTCACACCCTCCTCCACCTGCCCCTCTTTGTCAGACTCTCGGTATGTACAGTTCACAAACAATAAGCTCAAAATACAGTCTTCTAAAAGTTAAGGATCCTAAAACATCTGTCTTGTCCAGGACCCCTGAAGCTAACTCTCGTGCCACTAGCCCCTCATGCTCAGACTATGAGAACTTCCCCATGGTGCCCATTCTAGAAACGTCCTACCTGGCCCGCGCCGGCAAACACGAGTTCCTCAACCTTGTGCCTGATATTGAGGAAATGAGACCTGGGTGAGAGTTTTGATATAGCTGACACATTTATTTTTGTTTATTCCATTCTCACAACAATCAAGATGAATTTGAACACTTAAATCATTCGGTTAAGCTGCTTTGTGTCATAGTTTTCTTTAGAGCTGCAAAACGATTAATCGCGATTAATCACATTCAAAATAAAAGTTTGTTTACATACTATATGTGTGTGTGTACTGTGTATATTTATTATGTGTATATATAAATACACACACATGTACATGTATATATTTAGGAAAAATATGTAAGATTTATGTATAAAATATTTATATTTATATATAATATAAATTTATATACAAGTATAATGTTGTTTTTTTAAATATATACACGTGTGTATTTATAGATGCATAATAAAAATACACTACACACACACATGCGATTAATCTCCCTAGTTTCCTTTAATGGGGCAGCAGAGATTGTACAATAATATGCTGGACTGACGTGTCCTCTTGTGTTCACTCAGGTCTGTGGTATCTAAGAAGGGATTCCTCAGTTTCATGGAGCCCCGCTCCAACTCCTGGGTAAAGCACTTTGTGGTGGTTCGTCGGCCATACGTGTTCATCTACAACAACGACAAGGACCCAGTAGAGAGGGGAGTGCTGAATTTATCCACTGCCCAGGTGGAATACAGTGAAGACCAGCAGGCCATGCTCAAGGTAAAGCCTCACCTGCTATGCGGAAATGCACTGTTTTTCCTGTAATATATGTCAGTTGAATGCCTGATTGTTGCTGTTTGATGGCTTGCAGACGCCTAATACATTCGCTGTGTGCACCAAGCACAGAGGGATCCTCCTCCAGGCCAACAATGACAAAGACATGAACGACTGGCTGTATGCCTTTAACCCACTGCTAGCAGGAACAATAAGGTACACATCCCAACTTTTCCCAGAAACCTAGATCATCTAGAATGAACCTAGTCTAGTCTGGACTAAACTGACCACCTCTTTGAAAGGGGTTCTCTTCTGGTCCTCTCTGGAAAAAAAATCTAACATTTAGTGTCCTTAAAAGTAATGGCATAGCATTGTGTAACAAAATATCAATCTGAGTGGCATTTATTTTACAGGAATGTGGCACAAACAAATGCTTAACTATATAATATATAAAAACACCAGGATTATTATAGTTAACTAAAACTAAAACCAAATATGTTTCATGAACTACAATAAACTGACTATATGTATTATTTTTAGCAAGTCTTGTGAAATTTGGCCTCATATTAGGCCAAAGACTGCATAGAATATTTATACTGTTAATTAATTAGTGAAGGCAACATTTAAAAAATGGGGAAAATTAAATGGCAAGCATATATTAGCTTACATTATTTTCTTGTAGTTTAAAAAAACTAAAATAAAATCATTAACTATACTGTAAAATAAATAAAATACAAACTAATTAAAATGGTAATACAAACTCTTGTATCTCTTCGATACTGAAATTACACAAATACACACACTAATTGTGTTATTAATTTATATAAATATTTAGATTTATATAAATATGATAAAATTGTAGGCATTTAGAAAAATCATTCTTTAAAATATATTTTAAAGAAATATAGTTAGTTATATAACATAATACAGTGCAGTCGCCCTGTCCCATGTGCAGAAGAACACCCCCAGAGCATGATGCTACCACCCCCATGCTTCACAGTAGGGATGGTGTTCTTGGGATGGTACTCATCATTCTTCTTCCTCCAAACACGTTTAGTGGAATTATGACCAAAAAGTTCTATTTTGGTCTCATCTGACCACATGACTTTCTCCCATGACTCCTCTGGATCATCCAAATGGTCATTGACAAACTTAAGTTGGGCCTGGACATGTGCTGGTTTAAGCAGGGGAACCTTCCGTGCCATGCATGATTTCAAACCATGACGTCTTAGTGTATTACCAACAGTAACCTTGGAAACGGTGGTCCCAGCTCTTTTCAGGTCATTGACCAGCTCCTCCCGTGTAGTTCTGGGCTGATTTCTCACCTTTCTTAGGATCATTGAGACCCCACGAGGTGAGATCTTGCATGGAGCCCCAGTCCGAGGGAGATTGACAGTCATGTTTAGCTTCTTCCATTTTCTAATGATTGCTCCAACAGTGGACCTTTTTCACCAAGCTGCTTGGCAATTTCCCGTAGCCCTTTCCAGCCTTGTGGAGGTGTACAATTTTGTCTCTAGTGTCTTTGGACAGCTCTTGGTCTTGGCCATGTTAGTAGTTGGATTCTTACTGATTGTATGGGGTGGACAGGTGTCTTTATGCAGCTAACGACCTCAAACAGGTGCATCTAATTTAGGATAATAAATGGAGTGGAGGTGGACATTTTAAAGGCAGACTAACAGGTCTTTGAGGGTCAGAATTCTAGCTGATAGACAGGTGTTCAAATACTTATTTGCAGCTGTATCATACAAATAAATAGTTAAAAATCATACATTGTGATTTCTGGATTTTTTTTAGATTATGTCTCTCACAGTGGACATGCACCTACGATGACAATTTCAGACCCCTCCATGATTTCTAAGTGGGAGAACTTGCAAAATAGCAGGGTGTTCAAATACTTATTTTCCTCACTGTATGTAGAGAGAAAGAGAAAACTGATTTTGGTTGTGAGAAAAGATGCCACTTGGTTTCATGTTTTGTTTCTAAGAGTCCCATTCGGGCTTTGTGTCTTAAGTATCTAAATACTTTTTAAGGGCTGCTGTTTGTTTGTGTTGTTTTTTTGCCCCTCAAAATTTTCTCTGCTCACCTGACTCTTTCTGTGTTTTCTTACAGGTCAAAGCTGGCGAGGAGACGGTCCAGTCTGATGAAGAACTGAACGAGCGTGCACACGCACAGAGATAGTGCTCATTTCTCTCTGTCTACCTTTACAACGTACCAAGTGTGTTAACACTTCTAAATCTTTGTGGTTCTTGACGGTTTCTCTTGTATGTAGACCTGTGGCTCTGTTCTCCTCTCCAGCAAATGAACTTTCAGTTCCTAAACACCAACTGTCCCCTTCCTTCCTCCCTCCCTCCCTCCCTCCTCCTCCTCCTCCTCCCCTCTCTATTGTGTTATTGATTGGATTTACTCTGTCTTCAGTTTTGTTCTTTGTCATAACAGAACCTCCTTCAAGTAGCATGTTGTAATAGTCTATTTGTGTGTGCACGAATCTTCAGAGCAGGTTCTGCTTTCTCTTGAGTTACGCTCGTCTGGAAACTTCATCCTTACAGTGTTGTCTGCTAGGAACATCTTACCCTCAGGAGAAAGTTGGTTTGCTATAAAACCCCTTAGGCAATGAGTAAAAAAAAAAAAATATTAATATAAATAATATCTAAAATATTCCGTATTTAATTATCACAAAATCAACTTTCTCTAAAAGAAAATATACAAAACAAATAGCTTTGCTCCAGATGTTGCTTAAAAAAAGATTTTTAAATGAACCAAAGCACTTCTTGAAGATGCTTAATTTTCTAAACAAAGAAATTGACCCTTAAACTGAATGTTATTGCAGTATTGGTTTAATGGATTTGCTGAATTGAAGCAAGCCGCGGTAGTTGGGACGTTGACCATGTACATACAGCCGTTTACTCGCAATGTATTTGCTTGACATTAATTCCACATATCAAGGACATAAAACATACCATTAGCAAAGTACAGTATGTAATCATAAGACGTATAATACCAGGGAAAGAAAATGATGGTGATGATCTCTCACATATCGCTCTTTCGGTAGCCTACAGGAGTATTCTGCTCGATTTAAACGATTTCCTCAGTAGATTAGGTTTAAAAAAAAAAAACAAATGGTGCAAAAGAATTACCTTTACACAGAACAACTGACCGAATGAATCCATTTGTACATAACGTTCAGGATTACTGTGCTTAACGCTACTCATGACGAGACATGATGCATTATGGGTTTCTGTCCTTGTTATTGTATTACTGAAACCATTTTCTGGCAGTTTTAGCAAGAAAGATCTGATGGTTTTGCTTCAGTGAGATACTGATTTGATAGGTTACAGTTAACGAAATGACGGATTGAATTATTTGTGTGGTTTATTTTTGCTGGTCAGCAGGATCATTAAACCAGCCTACATTCCCCTTGAGAATGAGCAGGATCACTTTTTAATATTATTGAACATTTATCATGTATCTCTACTGATTATCTTAACTTATTTTTATTAACATGTGATCAGTGTTTTACATTATACAATGGAAGGCAAGAAGGGCACCTTTCCTCATTTTTATTCAGCTGTTCTTCTTTACTTGTTTGAGCAGACCAAGTTTGACCACTAAAACAGTTTGATCACTGTCAGTAGAAATTGGGCCATTTGTGCCATTCACTGCAGTGCAGTGTGCGTCTGCAGTGAGGAAAAAGGGATGGTAGTGTTCTGCTTTTTGTAATGTTTTTGTTTTGAAAATCTTTGCTCTGTGCATTTGAAGACATGCAGTCAAGACACACATGCTGAAGTTAGCAGTGATTCAGTTTGATGGTGAAGTTTCAGCCATTTGGTTGAGCATATAACAGTCCTCTGGCCAGACAACCAGCAGGAATTACTGTCACACTGTCAGACTGATCACTGTCAATCCTTATGAAGTCAATATTCTTGCTGCATCATACACGGCACTTTCTCTTATTGAAGGAAACACATGAAAATGGCTCGGAAAGTCAAGTCCTTCGGTCAACCAGCCTTTAGGCTTCATCTGAGCTGTTTGATTGTTACATCATCAGTGAAAATGTTCAAATTTAATATTCAGATCCGGCACAGTGTGCGTAACGGTTAGTGAAGGTTAGCGTTGATCTAATTACATGACAAGTGTGATTAATGTTAAAAAAAAACATTTTGCCAGAGCAAAGATTTTTCTTTTTTTATTATTATTTTTTTACCATCTTTGAGTGGTTTGGTTGATTAATATGATATTCATAATGAATTTCATTAACTGTATTTATTGTTTTGCAATGTATATATTTAGTTTGCAGCTCTTTGCACATGTGCTATACAACTAACAGAACAAATAAACTTGAACGATGTTTTTGTTGTTTTCTCGAATGGAAACCAAATGGTTTTAGGTTGTGGTGTTTTTCTCATTGAAGTGGACTTTGAATGTACCTTGCGTTTCACTAAAATTGCATGAATGAAAGACGAGTATCTTAATTAGGGACTGACATGTTGCTGTGCTTCTTATTCTTGAAATAGAAATCTGACTGTGTTACAAGGGCACTTTTTCACATTTAGTCTAGATATGGAGGGCAGAGTTATGATGAGGCCTGTTCATTTTGATTTCTAACATCAGGGAATATATTTTCTAGAAAAATAACATGTTTTGCTTTACCTCTGTTTTTGTGCTCACTCATGCATTTTTTTCCCATGCTGCCTCTGAAGCAACCTTGGCATTACTGTATCACCCCATCAGATGAGCATCACTCCCTCTCATTGTGATGAAACAACAGAAAACAGGCATTAACACTGTACATTATTTGTCAGATTGGCTTCATTTTCATACTTATTTTGTAAATATTTCATGTTGTATGGAACTTGGATTAAAATGTAAATATGTCTCCTGTATTTGTAATAATTATAATCCATTCGCTGTATAGCCTAGACGTGTAATGCATATATCTTAATTCTGTGTATGGTAATCTTGCACCATTGACCTGTTTAGTGAATGAGGTAAAAATAAAATTACAACCAGTGCATTAGACGAACAACGGATCGTGTGTTGTCTCTCTTTTTTTTTTTTCTTTCTCTTTACACAACACTTTGCATTATACATATAGCTTTTATCTTACCTACATTAGAGCTGGATATTGTCTTTCAAAGGTTGTTTAATTAAAGTGACATTTTGCTTGTTATTTCTCACACGATATTACATTATTTGACTTCATAAATTGATATGGCTGGTAATTGTTAGAAGTGTTTTTTTTCTTGGTCTTTTGCCACTTTGTTTTAAAGCAAGCTTGTTTGTTTTTAAGAAATATTATTTTTTTAATTGTATTAAATATTTTAACCTTTTAACAAAAGCATCTAACAAACTAACCAGCTGAGTAAATAAAATATCACATTTGATATAAAAAATATGCTGTAAAATAATATGTAATATTATTAATATAATATTATGTTATAATATTATAATTAATATAAATTTTGTATAACATTGTCTACCTTTTATATTTTACTTCTTTTAACTGATTAGATAACAGATGATGATTATTATTATTATTAAAGGAAAAGATTCTTGTACTCTCATTGTAATATCTCTTAATAAATAACCAGAACATTTACTATATGTGACCCTGGACCCCAAACCAGTCGCACAGGTATATTGGTAGCAATAGCCAACAATACACTGTATGGGTCAAAATTATAGATTTTTCTTTTATGCCAAAAATCATTAGGATATTAAAGTAAAGATCATGTTCCATGAAGATATTTTGTAAGTTTTCTACCGTAAATATATCAAAATTACATTTTTGATTAGTAATAGGCTATGCATTGCTAAGAATTTTATTTTTTTTGCACCCTCAGATTCTAGATTTTCAAATAGTTTTATCTCAGCCAGATATTGTCCTATCATAACGAAAAAAGCGTATTTATTCAGCTTTCAGATGATGTATAAATCTCAATTTCAGAAAATTTACCCTTATGACTGGTTTTGTGGTCCAAGGTCACATATATGAGATACAGTACTGAGCTATATGAAAAAAGATCATCTTGGAAATAATTACATTATTATTATAACATTAGTATATTATTACATTATAATTACATTATCTTGGAAATAATTACGTCAAATACTTATAACTCTGTATTTTTATCATACTATTTAAAAAAAAAATGTAATTAAATTTCGGAAGATGAATGTAGTAATCTATTTAATAATTAATCAATTTGATGAAATTTCATACGTTACACACATCACTACAGTGATGCAACGGTGCTCTACAAAATCAATCGTCGGTCTCAGAGTTCATCAAGAAAAATCTCGTTCCACATTTACTTCAGCTTTTTCTGACAGTGGGCGGAGCACAGACGGGGGGAGGGACAAAACCAGAAAGCCAATGAACAGCCTCCAATCTCGGCTCAGAGAGTCTCCGCCAATCACAGACGGCGATACGGATGACGCCACGACCACTGTAGTCTGTCAGGCGTGTTCATTGGGAGGGAGTTGGTGTAGTGCTGCTGCTCAGGCCGTGAATGAGGAAGTTCAGCGGAGACGGTGCTGCAATAGTCAAAACCCTGATACAAAGTGTCATTTTAAGACAGAACCAACCTTCAACCATGGCTCAGTAAGTATACATTTTGCGTTTAAAATGCTTTGGAATATGAAACAAGCACATTTGACTGTATATATTATCATTAAATGTAATATAGTGCAAGTTATTGCACAATGTCAGCATTCATTTTATCTGTAGTAATCTCTCTACTTACTATCAAGAACTTTTTCTCTGTTCAGACACAGATTTAGAATTGAAATTCTCTCTGTATTATTCAGCTAGACTGAATGACATTTTTCATAACACAATAGCACTCTATAATCAATTATTATGAATGTTCTTCGTATTTTTGTCTCCACAGAGCGGATATTGCTCTCATTGGTCTAGCTGTGATGGGTCAGAATCTGATCCTGAACATGAATGACCATGGATTTGTGGTAAGTTGCAATTCTTAACCAATTCTGATGGTTCACATCAGGTTTAAGATGTTATAACCAAAGTCATTCCTCAGGTCTGCGCGTTCAACAGGACAGTGTCCAAGGTCCATGACTTTTTAAACAATGAAGCCAAAGGCACTAAGGTGGTGGGGGCCGAGTCCCTTGAAGACATGGTGTCTAAACTCAAAAAACCTCGTCGCGTCATCCTCCTCGTCAAAGCAGGACAAGCTGTGGATGACTTCATTGATAAACTGGTAACCGTCACCGTGAATCGACAGTCTTAGTTTGCTTTGTCACCAAGCCAAAGTAATCAAGTAACCCACTTTTTCCGTATATTGTAGGTTCCTCTTCTTGAACCCGGTGACATTATCATTGATGGTGGAAATTCAGAGTACAGAGATACAACGGTGAGTTTGACAATCCAAACTTATGATCATATGAGGTGATAACAGTGTTTGATCTAATTGTTTATATTCCTCACATACAGAGACGCTGTAGGAGCCTGAAGGAGAAGAAACTTCTGTTTGTGGGAAGTGGAGTGAGTGGAGGAGAAGACGGGGCTCGTTATGGACCCTCACTGATGCCTGGAGGACATAAGGATGCCTGGTGAGGACAAGCATGTATTAAACAAGTACACCTATGCATATGTGTGTGCATTTATTGACATTTATGTAATCCAATTTTTATTGTATTCCTTCAGGCCACACATAAAAGATATTTTTCAGAGCATTGCTGCCAAGGTGGGCACAGGAGAGCCATGCTGCGACTGGGTGAGTATTAGTTTTCAATAGATGTGTATGCATTTATACAGCCTGTGAATGCACTTCTCCAAATTCTTTGTATATTTGTTTAGGTTGGAGATGAAGGAGCTGGACATTTTGTTAAGATGGTCCATAACGGTATTGAATACGGTGACATGCAGCTGATCTGTGAGGCCTACCATCTGATGAAGGATGTGCTGTGTATGGATCATGATGAAATGGCTCAGGTTACACGTCAACTTACTTCTATAATTACTATTGTTTTGTAATGTGGATGAACAGTCCAAGATGTTGTAATTCTTCAAATCCCCTCTGTATTGTCCATTTTCTGTTTCCTCCTTCCTTATTTCGTTTGTATTTTGAAATACACCTCACCCTGTTCCTTGTGAAGGACTGTTTTGGTCTGCTTCCTCTTAAGACTAAATTTCTTTGTCTGGTTTGCCTATCAGGCCTTCGATCAGTGGAATAAGACAGAGCTGGACTCTTTCCTCATTGAGATCACTGCCAATATCCTGAAATTCAAGGACGAGGATGGCACTCACCTGCTGCCTAAAATCAGAGACAGCGCCGGGCAAAAAGGCACAGGGAAATGGACTGCTATCTCCGCTTTGGAATACGGCACACCTGTTACACTGATAGGTAAGATATAGTCTTGTGTAATTTCCTGGGTATTGGTGTGTTTTAGTTATTTTAGATATATAGTCACTTGGGCTTAGAAGAGCATGTTGAATGAAGCGTCTCCATAAGCAGCTTTGCTGTTCACCTCTTCAGCTGATGTGACATAAGTGGGATTTTCTGTTCTGGCTTTTGGTGCAGGGCTCAACAATAAGGGTGGCCTACTGTCCTGGGGCTATTGTGAAAGAGTATTGGTCCAGTGATTAATCGCTATTACTTAATTTTTATGCCTTTCAAACTTACATTTTTGCTTTTCTGTGATGTATTCTACATTGTTGTTGCAAATTCTCACCAAAATGATGTTATCTAGCAGGCTAATATAGATGAGGCATTACTGAATAAGCAAGAACAATTTGTGATATTCAAGTCACATTTATTTATTACTTATTTATTTGCACTTTTCACAGTGCACATTGTTTCAAAACAGCTTTATATAAAGGTGAGCAAGTTTAGATCACCATTAAAGTGTTGAAAACAACAAACCAATCAGCACTGTTTTCTGTTGTATGTCATCAAAAGTATATTTCTAAATTTATGGAGTTTATGCAGTTGAATTATGTACAGATTCTTGCAATTCTTGCACAATATTTGTCAAAATTGATGCACATGTTTTATAAAGCTGTTTTGAAACTATATGTATTATGAAAAGCGCTATGTAAATACATTTGACCTGACTTGATGTGTAGTTGTTAGATCAGGGTATGGGCGTGTATATGCAGTGTCAGTTAAATGAACAAAAGGCTACTTGTGCAGCACTGAAGCGTGAGAGTGCAGCTATGATTTGTATGGTTGTAGAGGAGGGTTTTCTTCTTTCAATAGGCTGAATTCCAGTGCTGAGTTCACCATGACTGGCTGTTTTCCACTTGAATTTTTTATTTTTTCCCCCTTCCTTCCTCTTGCCTCTTCCCACACTTGTTGGCCTTGGGTTGGGTGATAATATAATACAAAGTCATGCTGAGTTCAGGGTTTTGCTTCCAGCCTCTCATGTTTGTAGATGTAGTAAGATCTGCTCTTACAATAGTCTGACCGATTACTCAGTAGACCGAAGAGAGTTACGTTACCAGAGTCAACAGTGCCAGGGTCTCTGGTAAACTGCATTATACATTGTGACTGGAGTCTTTAGGACACGGTAAATAGAGGCCTATAATAATATAACTGTTCTGTAGAAGTCATAGATGAATGTCCTGGTCACATTTCACTTCAAAATAATAGTATTAAAAAAAAAGCACTGTAAAAACATTAAAAAAAAGAAAAGAAAATCAGTCTAAAACAAAAAACATTTGCACTACAGTATTGAGAAGTTGGGAGGAAAATGTGCTTAATTTAATGAAATTTTTATTTTAGAAACAGTATATAATTGTAGTTTAATAATAATAATAATAAAATACAACAATATATCTAAAATACAAAACATGCCTGAATCACCAGTATTAATAATAATGTATTTATTTAATTTCAGTTATTATTTATTTATTTTTAAACATGAGAATTTATTTTGATGCATATTATTGAGAGACACAGTAATAAAGAGAGAGTACAGATTCATTTAGCAGACATCTTTTTAGTGTGTTAATCTGAACAGTTTGTTCTGTGTGGGGCCCGTCTGTCATGCTTCGACTATCTAATGTTTTAATGTTTCCTCTCGGGGTCTCTCTGGTATGGTCTAACAGTGATTATAATGTTATTATGTGACCAGAGATGCAGACTGTAACTGGAGATGACTGTTTGTGTTGTATGCGGTGTCTTTCACTCACAGGGGAAGCTGTCTTTGCCAGATGTCTCTCCTCTCTGAAGGATGAGAGGGTTCAGGCTAGTAAGAGCCTCACCGGCCCCCAGGGTGTCAAGTTCACCGGAAACAAGGCACAGTTTCTTGAAGATATTAGAAAGGTGGGTTGGACTTAAAATATGGATCATTTATATCTATGCATAAGTTTTATCTATTCATGTTCGTGTATGAAGGTGCATCAACCTTGATACTTGATAGAAATGTATTGTTATTTCTTTTTCAGGCTTTGTATGCCTCAAAGATCATTTCATATGCTCAAGGCTTCATGCTGCTCAGACAGGCTGCAGTAGAGTTCGGCTGGTCTCTTAACTATGGTGCTATTGCCCTGATGTGGAGAGGAGGCTGCATTATTCGCAGGTAAGCGAGCTTTGCTCACAGTGATTTTAAAAAAGATTGCATAAAAATATGTGCTATATTCAGATTGTTTATCAGTTAAGGCAGTGTCTGCTGAAACTTCATCTTTTCTCCACCCAGTGAATGTTGCAACTCTGTAAACACTAGGAAGTGGTGATAATGTTTCATGTAAAAATCCCACACACTGAGAAATGAGGAAACTGATTTTACAATATCATAACTGTAGATTAGCTATGAATAAAGGTCATGAATCTTTCATTCGCAGTGTTTTCTTGGGAAAGATCAAGGAAGCGTTTGATCGGAACTCCGAGCTGCAGAGTTTGCTGCTGGATAATTTCTTCAGTAAAGCTGTACAGGATTGTCAGGTACAGGAAGTGAGCCAAGAGTGACCACAAATTGCGCTTTTTCCTGTAATCGTGCCACTAAATACGAAGAGAAAAGTTGGAATTCATCAGTAAATTTCATATCATATAATCAGTGATAATTTCATTTATTTCATAATATTTTATATGAATTTAAATTAAGATCTGTGCCATCAATGAAAGTGTATCAAACGCAATCATGTAGTTTAGCACTTAAGTTTTACTTTAAAAACTGTTCTAAAAGTTGGTAACACTTTAAAATGGGGACCAGTTCTCTCTATTAACTAGTTGCTTATTAGCATGCCTAATATTAACATATTGGCTGTTTATTAGTACTTATAAAGCACATATTCTGCATGACCATATTCTACATCCCTAATCCTACCTAATACCTAAATTTAACAACTATTTTACTAACTATTAATAAGCAGCAAATTAGGAGTTTATTAAAGGAAAAGGTGTAGTTATGGTTTAATGAAGCAAGAATTGGAGCTTAAAATAAAGTGTGACCTAAAAGTATATTGGTGTTAATGATGATAATATACGTATGTAGAATGTGTTTTAATTAGCAGTACGTTGGTTGTGTTTTGCAGGAATCATGGCGTAGGGTTGTAAGTACAGGTGTGCAGCAGGGGATCCCCATGCCATGCTTCACCACTGCCCTGTCCTTCTATGATGGTTACAGGCACGAGATGCTCCCAGCAAACCTGCTGCAGGTAAACCTCTCTACAACACACAAACCAATATGGTATATCACATGGTTTACATCTGGACATTTATGGTTGTAGGCATTTGAAGCCCTTGGTATTCATATGGTACAGAATATATGTTATTTTATTATTCGTTTAAAATAAATGAGAATAAATCATTTTAATTACGTGTTGTCTTTTTGGTGTGCATAACGATTAGTACTCTTGCTTCAGGCTCTCTATCTTATTTTAATGCTTAAGCAGTTGTTCTGTCTTTGTATTTATCATTGGCTGAGCTAATATCACCTATAATATTGTCATTCTTCAGGCACAGAGGGACTATTTTGGTGCCCACACGTATGAGCTGCTATCAAACCCTGGAAAGTTCATCCACACTAACTGGACAGGCCATGGAGGAAGTGTGTCGTCATCATCCTACAATGCCTAAAATCAAGAGAGGTATTAGGTTAAACAGCAAATAACCTCATCTCCTCTTGATGAAGGACCAGAGCAGCTGAGCACATTCCTCCTGAAGAGCTGAACTTCAGCCCACAGTAGAGCTCTTACTGAAGAGTGTTCAAATGCATATTTCTATTTATACTAAATCATAGTGTACACACTATTTGTAAGCTCTGTTCTTGTAGTTTTAAGGTCCACTGTTGCAAACACAGCATTTTTGAGTGAGTGTGTTGTTTCTGAGATTCTTCTTGCTGTAGACCGGTCATGCTTTGCCCCCAGAGTTCACGGTGTTAACCCTGGATTATGGGTAACTATTGCACTGTATTAGGCTAAATAAAGCTTTCAATCCCTTTTTAATTAGCTTTTGTCTTCTTCACTCACATGCTGTCTACTGCAAACAGGATTTACTCCTGCTTATTTTTAACAGTAAATGCTAGATATGTAACTTGTTTATTTGTATGTACTTCTAATTTGTCACCAGGAGAGGGCAGAAAGGATTTTTTTGGAACAATGAGATTGTTTACAATAGTAATGTCTTCAGCTGCATGATTATTCTTTGAGGAAGAAATAACAGCACACATATAATATATAAAAACTGCATTTTTATGAGTAGTAATATGTAAATATCATGAAAGGTCTTGATACTATACTGAGGAGCACTTTGCACTTTGATTTTTATGATTTTTTAACATTAAAGCCAAGACACTTGAGTAATATACTCAAATAACGTAACTACAGTTAATTATAGTTTTGAATTTTAATGTAGTTTTTATTTCTCTTTTATCAAGAATAATCAGTTTTTATTTTAGTTTTAGGGCTGCCAAAGTTGCATTTAAAAACATTTACCAGTTTCTCAGCACAGTCTAGTGTTGTTGCTGTTCTTGTTTACTGCAGGTGCTTTGTAAAGGTTTTATTTATTAACCATTCATATGTCTACAACAAAAACTAATTTGCATCCATTTTACTTTATTTTAGTTAGTTTTGGAGTCATGGAAATTTATTTTGGTTTATTTTTAGTAGCTCCCAGTTACGTTAAATTGTAATTAAAAAAATTAATTTAATTTTACTTAAAAATAACACTGTTCAGGTTTACATTACAGCATATGATGCTGGTAGGTACTGGCAAGTAAAGGCCTGGTTCATGTGAAATCTTATGTGGCACAAATATAGAAAATAAGTTTTTACTATGATGCTTTCTGATATGTATGTAAGGTACATTTAATAAGCAAGGAAAGATGGCTGTAAAATAGGATTTCCTCCTGGTTAAGACACACTGCACTAATATCCCTAATTCACCTCCAAGTTGTTTAAAGATCAAAGAACTGAAGAGAGCAGCAGGTGCCTCTCATATATGTGTGACCAATGACGTCACTTCCATGTGACGTTTTTCAAATGGTCCAGTCATTGAGAGAACTAGCAATACAGCTCTACCCTACAGAGTAACTGGGGTATCAAGCAACCTTAAAAATTATGCTATTGACTATGAAGCAACTGTTTGAAATGCTGGGTTTAAGTATATGTCCATGGCCTGATAACTCAGGAAAAGAACATCTCAGTGATTCAAAGCCATTTCAAATACAGGACACACTAGAACTAGGCAGTACAGTACAGTATATTTAGAACAGTATAGTGAAGGAGTCGTAGGCGAATGATGCTGAGTCATCATGGTGAACAAGGCAATCCAGCGCATTGGAGAGCCAGGACAGGAAGTGGACACCCTATTTTGAGCTGTCTGCTGATTAATTATGCATCAGCTAGGGAGGAGTCTAGCTACAGATGAAGTCTGACACAAAGACGAGATGCTGCAGTTTGAACCGACAAATACCAAAGATCAACACTTCCTTTAAAAGCTAAAGTATGTATATAATAAAGCATGTTTCCTCTTTATGCATGATTGCAGTTGTGTTAAGGTGACCTTAAGGTGCCTTTCGGAGCATGTGGGGATTGTTTTTGTTGAAACAGTATCAATTCCATACAGGAATTATAAAAAGAATTACTGTACAATTGTTAGGGATATTTTAAAGTTCCCTTATAAAAATTGTGCATGAAAGGATGTCCTCACAGTAAGATTAAATAGTTACAAAAATTTGAACAATAACCTAAAAAGGAAATTTTCTAATGGCTTTCTTCCCCTGCACTGCGTCAGTATCTTTTGTGAAGGTACCTCTCTAAAACATGACGATGGGAGTTAGATGGAACAACCGTGCAGCGGTTGAGAGAAACATGTTCATAATGCGGATGATGCTGAGCCTGTTTCCTTTGGTCCTTGTGGTCTGGAATGGTGAGGCATTACCTGTACAAGACAAGCAATCACAAACCAACGAGGTGAATCTCTTATTCAAAGGAAAAAATAAACAAGTACATGGGCTCATATAGTATGTTAGTTTTTCCTAAGATCTTTGTCACTAGCTATGAATAACTGTACTGCAGTGTTGTAATACTGTTAATGCTGTAAAAATCAATAGCAGTCATCTAATACTCCAGCCCACGGATATGTCTCATCTTATAGATACTGACCAAAGACCAGAAGGACTTGTTGAAGATGATGACGGATATGGCTGAGCTGAACCTCACTAGTAAAGAACTAGCTGATCTTGACCCTGAATTTCTGAATGGCAAACTGGGAGAAAAGTCTGTTTATGAACCAACCCCTAAATCTCCATGCAAGCTCTTCTTCTGGAAGAGCTTCTCCTCATGTTAAAACTGGAAAACAGAACAGACACAGATGAGTCTGTTGAAATCTACAGTCCTGCCTTTACAGTTTGCCAATCTAATCATACATTGTTACTGAAATCAATATGTATCCCTTGGCTTCTGCTGTTCCTGTATTGTATTTAAGTAGTGTTAAAAGAATGAAACGGCTTATTGTTTGAGGTAAAAACAATCTCCAAAAAATAAAGTGGCCTTTTGCATGTACACTTTCTACTGTTTGACATACAAGCCCAAAATACTGTAATAAATGTTCTACTAATCTCTTCATGTCAGTCCTGTAACTTTACCCTCAAAATTACTATGCTACTTCATTATACCTTTACTTACAAAAATCAAACAACCGGTTTAGCAGGTTTAGCAGCACCACCTAATGGAAAGACAAGGACACTTCCTCGTTAACAGATATGGCTTCTGGTAATAAAATGTAGTCATTGTTTGGCACCACCTAATGGAAAGGCAAATGAAACAGAACTACTTGTTAGTAGACGTGGCTTCTGGTAACCCAGTCACCTAGCTGACGAAGAAATCATCTGGCAGATATGTAGTATTTTTATAAATATATATGTCAAAAGAAAACAAACGGTAGCTTAAGACAATGGCTGTAATGGACAGGATTAACATTACTCAAAAACAAACAAAAAACTTAGCAATTATTTAGTTTTTTGTCAGAGAGAGAGAGAAATGCACTTACCATACAAGTAACAAGGAACCAAAAAAAAAAAAAGTTTCGTTTTTTCGTTTTGCTGGCAAATATTATACTAATATCAGACTTGAGAAAAAGGATAACCAACTTGACGCAGTTAATGCAAGTAGTCCAGGTAACTTAAGCAGTCCGACTCCGCCTTCTATTCTTGAAACTGAGGGTTTGCCATACTGTTAATTTTAATCAGAAGGAAACCAAAATTGCCTTCTTCCATTTGTCTGGTTTTCCTAATTTTCCGAAAGCCAGCCGTCTGATATGTCTTCACCTGTCATCAGAGTGTACTGGTAACAGTCATAGTACTTACCTGTATGAGGAAATGTTCATCCGCTCAGGACAGTAGTCCCACCGAAAACGGCTTTCATTCAATTCAGCTTTATAACTCAAATAATACACGTTTACTGAAGGATTTATTTGAGAGAGAGAAAAATAAATAAATACATTGCAGGTTAAACCTCAGAAACATTAGCTGTCCAATAAACTAGGACTTTAAAGTTTATTATAAAATTGTTAAAAGTTCAGTAAGAAAATTCATTCTTTAATATTATATTCAGCAGTGATTTAAAGTAAAACCATCCGCAGTTCAGCATGTTATACTGATATTTCACAAACAAGACAAACAGCAACACTACTAAATAGAATGTTTGCATTATACTAAAAACTAATGCTTTGCAATATACTAAACCAGTAGGTTAAATTCAGTGCATGTTTTTTACACTTCAAATCACCAACATTGTTGTACAATTACACAGCCTTTCAAGTCAAAATAAAAACAGATACAGTTCCTCTGTGTATGTTTATTAAGTATTTTGAAAAATGGAAATCCTGCCAGTGATTCAAGTCAGTGATAACACAAACCCCATTCACAAAATCCTATCTGTTCACCCACAACAGGACACTGTATGAAAAATAGGCCTTTTCAACTTTCACTAAACTATATTTACACTTTTACAGATCATGTAAAAGCAATCAAACAGAAGACTTAAAAGCAAGATCAATGACTGCACTGACATCTTGCGTAAAACAGAGCTGGAAATACACAAGCATGGACATGGAAGTCATTCGCAATGGGACTGATCCACAAACACACTGGTTTAACTCTGCTTTTAGATTGCCATGGACTGTCTTTTGTCATGCACTTCGGCCAATTGGGAATTGTCCATTGAAATTTCAAAAAGGGAAATCCAGGGAAATCTGGTTACAGTGAAGTGACGTAGTCCCTTTTCAGGTTAAAGGCATACAGCAGCAGTCTCCACAGACGGACTGTGAACTTCAGTCTTCAGCTCTCCCTTTTTTGACTTCACTCAGGGTTCTGAGGTAAACCTGGGCCAGCCGAGTCCAACGTCCCTATACATGCGAATTAAATAAGTGTTTGCAATTCAATTAATGTCTTGAAGCAAATAAGCCACTATCAAAATAACTAGTCAACTTTTTTATTTGAGTTCCCTTAGATTCACAAAACATATAAAAAGCATTCAAAACACATAACAAAAGCAACCTCTTCTTGAAGCATTCTTCGCTTTCATCATCAATACATCACCCCAGTTAAGCCACTCAGAGCTCACGCTCGTCCTCATTCACCGCCCACTCCCAGAGCCCCGCCCACAGACAGCATCACATCACGTTCACACATATGAGTTCAGTAACAGCGAGATAGAACACACACCATACACAGCATTCACGTCAAATTATTAAGCAAGAACACAAATACTTAGTAGATCACTTAAACATTCCACTACATATATCTTTTTTTTTTTTTTTATATATATGATTGCAATATAAGAAAAGGGAGGAAGGTAGACAGAACAAGAGGGACGGAAGAATGTAAATGAATGTCCTTCTGATGGTCCTACAGAAAAAAAAAAACACTCGCTGCCTTCGTTCACACTCGCTCACACAGGTTCTTCTCACAGTCAGCATGTCGCTTTTCGGCATCGCACACTTGCGTTCAAGTTCTCTCTCTCTCAGCGCGTTCGCTCATTCAGTCTCTCACTCCTGGCGCACCAACAATCCATCACCATATCACTCTCAGCTCTCAAAAAAAGCGGACAGATTTCATCCATGAAAAGGGGAAAAAAAGACAACACCCACCGTCTAACACAGTATATGCAGAGTGAAGCTGTGCTCTTTGATGGCAAAGCATTTACACATGGGAAGAAGGGAACTGATACTGAGATCGCTCGAACATTGCGGCCAACGAGGGGCTTCTTCCCGGGAAATTGGAAAAGAGGTGATGAACTGTAGAAGAGATTTATGAAGGCTTGACCATAAAAAACGTTGAGGGAAAAAAATTGCAGAAAACACAACTCAAATGGCTTTCCACATGGAGCATCTTTAAATGTACTGTATGCTGAGAGGGCACTGAAATGGTAACAGATGCTCAGATATGTGGGCATATTGAAATAATGCCTGACACAAAATAAATTATATCCATAAGGGAAAAAAAAATTATAGTGTTCATTTCATTCCTAACAATTTCAACCACTCTAAATTAATCTTAAAGAGCAATCATTATATGTATACGAGGAACATTCAGTTTTACAAAATCAAAGGCAAATATTGAAGGGACATAATATCTGACTAAACTGTCTTCTCTCAAAATACTTACCATATAATCTAGATATTAGGATACTTCGAGACCCAATTGAAATCTCTCTACATTCCCCAGCTGGACTTTGTCTCCATGCTAGATCCAAAACCGGAGTTGAACCCACTGCTCGAGCCCGAATTGGTTCCCGCCCCCCACCCGAGACTAGCTGAGCTGCCGGTGTTGTAGTTATTGCTGCTTGTGTTGTAACTTGGGTTCTGATCTCTACTACCGCTGTTCTGTCCGCTAGGGGTGGTGCCGGAAGCGGCTGTCTGATTCTGCTGATTGGCTAGCATTCCCATCATGCCCCAGCTACTCTGAAGGGCTGCCTGAGCAGCTGCCATCATGGCTGGATTCAAGCTAAGGGCCCCAAAATTCACATTGCTGTTGGGACTGCGACTACTGCCAAAACCCTGCCCCCCAAACCCCCCGAACCGCCCACGATCCATCATTTGCCTACTATTATTGTGCTTAGGCTCAGCGTTGGAGATGTGCACGCTGGTTCCTTTAATGATCAGGTCCTCACCGCACAGAGACTGGGCAACCTGGAGGAAAACAACCACGCGTTAATTTGAGAAGAGAATGAGTGCAAGCCAAATAACGAGAACGAAAAATACAGAAGACTGACCTGATCGTCAGCAAAGGTGACGAAGGCAAAGGCTCGGAAAGGTTTGGGAATGAACACATCTGTAACTTCGCCGTACTGCATAAAAAACTGTCTAAGCTCATCGGCTGTCATGTCCTCGGTGCAGCGGCCCACAAATACTTTCCTGCTTCTCATAGGCTCATCCGGGCCAGCCTGTTCCAGGAAATACTAGATCATTTAATAGAAAACAGGGTCTACTCATGCAATGTTCACAACGGCAAGGGCATCACAAAACATTTGAAACATGAAATGTGTATATGTTCAAATTTAAAACCTTTAATGATCTATAAGTGCAAGTATAACTTATATATGACAATGTGAACTATGTGTGGTATTACATGGAAATACCTTTGAGTTGGGAAGTTTGCAGTCGCACCATCTTCCATCAATCATATGCCGCTGGGACATGGCTTTTACTTGTGTTTCGTAGTCTGTAAATCTTACAAAGCCAAATCCTTTGGAATTTCCGGTTTTTGCATCTCTTTTCACCTGAGGGAACAGGTCATAGATGATGTTAATAGTTAACCCAAAAATGAAAATTCTATCATTATTTACTCATACTTTTTTAAAAACCATGTGTGACTTTTCTTTCTATCCCCCAAAGGTGTTGTTTAAAGCAGAATTCTGAGCTGCTCATTTACATAAAACAAAAGTGAATTATCAAACACTACTTCATTGTGGCTGATTTGTAGATTTGTACCAGAAAAAAGAAGAAGAAAAAAAAAAAAAAAGCTCAATTTTCTTTTCTTTTCTCAATTTCCAATAGTGGTCATTTTTCACCATTACAACACAATTGACTTTTTTCCCAAGACAATTTAGCCTTTTCTAATCATGTCCACAATTTTCTGTGTATTTAGCAAGTGCCACAAAAGTCACCTAGATTTGCATCATTCCAATAAAGTAAAAATTAAAAGTCAAAAATGACTGAAAACATTAGAGGGTTAGGTATCGAGAACTGGTTCCAAATTTCCAAGAACCGGGTGCTCGATAAGACATGTGCATTTTGATTCCACTTAATGATTCCTGCGTTCGCATTTTAATCAGTGTTGCCAACTGCTTTCAATTGAAAGTAGCTAAATCTGGTAGCTAAATGTCACTAGATGACATCATAATGGCAAATTCACTGATCTATATAAAGATGAATATAGATCAGTGGGCAGTAGGGGTGCAACGGATCACAAAACTCACGGTTCGGGTCATATTACGGATTTTCAGTTACGGATTGGATCATTTTTCTATACCACAGCAAAAACAGCATGGATGAATACAACAAAGTTACTAATAAAGTCAATAACACTAGTATTCAGGTGCAAAAATGTACTAATTAATTGTAAAATAACACAATAGTGCTCTTCACTGCATAAGTTAAATATAGCAGACAGAAGCAGGCATTTATAGGCTGCTGTCTCTTTAAGACCAAATGCACGTACCTAATACTGACACACATCTGGTTTCTTTCTCAGCTGTTTCAGTTCACTTAAGACATAACCGACTGTATTTACCAGAATACTTGGCAAAACGGGTTTTTTTTAACAATTTTGTGTGTATGTTTCCATTCAAAGAGAAGTAAAAGAGGAATCAATGTGTGAATCGCACCTCTCTCTCTGTGTGTGTGCTTGCTTCGGGAGTGTGCAGCAGCGGTATAAAACAGCGCGCATGTTCTCTTTTGCTTGAATGGGTAAATTGCTAAGACAAAACACTTGCAAATGATAAAATTTCACTCTGTGATGGTTAAACTTAACTGTTAACCCACGAATCTCATCTGTGCCAAACCGTGGGGTCTGGTCCGTACGGATCACGGATTATATACGATCCGTTGCACCCCTAGTGGGCAAGATGAGAACTTAGATAAGGTTTGTCCAAGAATTTGCTATATTTGTGCCTACATTTTTGAAAAAAATTCTCAAAAGGGGTGGGGAAGTCACTAAATCTAGCTACAAAATTGCTAAATTGGCAACACTGATTTTAATGTGATTTTAAACTATTTACACGCAGGAAGGGAAAGAACTTGAGCACTGTTTGTGTGCAGCGCACACATCCGAAGCGCGCGCACAGAGAACAGCGTCCCCGATACGAATTCCCGAACCTGCGTCCATTCTTGAACCGTTCCGTGCATTTCCACTGAAGATTTGTTCCGAGCCTAAACGTGCTTCTCTTTCACATTTACCAACCAATACACACAAAAATACGTCATAAACACAGCCATTTTTGTCTTAAGTGAACGTAAACACATGTGAAAGAAAACGCACGTGTAAAAAGTATTTTTAGATCCGCCCGTGTGTGTTCTGTGTTAAAGAGACAGTAGCCTAATAAACATGTGCTGCCTGTCATAAATGTTAATTACAGAATAATAATATTAAAAAAATAAATAAATTCACTGATCTTAACTGAATATCATTCATAAATATAATGACAATTAATTTATATAATATTTATGAAAAGAAAACTATAGTGTTAAACTTTGATTTAAATTTCTGTACCTGAAATTTCAGTTGTATTTATGCTATTGTTAATTGATTTGTTTGTTCCTATCTTATTACTGACTGTTTACTTGTCTTTAACAATTTCATGTTTAAAACGTATTAGTCTAGTTGCTTTTGCTGTGGTATTTTTTTGTTAAAACCATAGGTAAATGTTCCTAAGTGTAAAGTGCGTAAAATGTTCCTCAAGTGTTAAGCTGCTTGCTCATGTTATTCAGCTGCAACAGAACACTTTGTAAAAAGACAGAATAAGTATGTTTGACATCTAAATGTTTTACTTAATTTTTTTTTTTTAAATCAGATTTTTATCTTATTGGAATCAAACCCTAGTTAGGTATGATTTTTCTGGAAATAACGATTTAAATATCCAGTCTGTTTTCCCACAAAAAGCTATTGTACAGTTTCAAAAGACATAATATTGCAGAAAAATATTATTGCCTACTGCAACATTTTTATGCTCCACAGATGAAAACCCATCATATAAGAGTTTGAACAGAATGAGGGTAAGTAATTTTTTTTTTTTTTATGTTTGGGGTGAACTGTCCCTTTAGGTTTGTTAGTACTAACATAGTACTAACCTGCACCATGATAACCTCTCCAAAAGTGCTGAAGTAATCTTTAAGGTCTTGCTCTGTTGTTTTCCATGGCAACCCAAGCACAATCAAATCTGATGTCTTCTGCACACCTCTCTTGATCTTCACAGCCGATGCAGCATCCATTTCATCCATCTTCCTCTTGTTATCTGAAAATGTATGATATTTTAGTATTATGGTTATTTGATTCATTTAAAGACAATCAACTAGATTGAACTTACATGCACGATATGCATTAGTAGTGGGGAAAAAAAAGTGTGAATGACACGACATCATATTTTCTGTGCATCAACAAGTCCCAAATTATTTGATGTTGCTGCAATCAAATAAACACAACACTAGTACCATATCTGAGCTTACCTTTTGGATAATTGACCACGTACACCAGATTGCCCCAGTCTGATTCGGGTGCATGAAGAACCCCCTCCACTAGTCGGACCCCTCTCATGCACTGAGACACGGGGCTACGGTATCTAAGGCCGCAGGCACCGGGAAACTGTGCGGCGACGGTGGAGAGCAGCACGGTGCCGTCCTCCTCGGACGGGATCTCCATCGGCTCCTCGTTCTCATCCTCCGCTACGCGAATATAACACTCCGTCATGTTTACACCGAGAGCGCGAGCTGTGCTAACAGCTTCCAAGCAGATCAATAATTCAGCTACAAGACAACAAACGGGGCTGAAACCGAAACTAGTACACCGGAAAGAACTCCGAAGTAAACACAACCACAAATTAGTTGGCAACAAGTCTGATTTCTATTGTTTACGTGCGACTGTCGTCAAATAATGCGGGGTGCCATTAGCTAGCTAAGCTACTTGCTAACCGCGCGCACGATAGAAATGAATGGCGCGTAGCGTCGCACCCAGTTCCCGCCAATTTTCACCGTGTGCAAACACCTACTCATCGACTATACTTGATTATCTACCGATTGTGGTTAAAACACGCAATGTAAAGTCATTCAAAATAAAGGAAACGCGTGGACTAATGCATCCAGTTGCTGTTCCGACCCCCCAAACTGATAAAATGGCCACCCAGATGCGTCACTGAAGAGATGACATCATCAGGTTGGAGCGTCGCATCGCAGCACATGGAGGGGGGTGTAAATGTAAAACGTTGGCTTTTTAAACGCATTAAGTATTTTGTGGTGTACTGTTGCAGGTGGTGTGATTTTATCGCGTTTGTTCGTGATCTTGATGGACCGGTAGTGTTGTTATTTTTATTAAAGGAGGTTGAAATAATGTCAAATATGCAAGAAACCACTGTGGTATTGAAAGCTCCTCAACATATCACATCTTACAGGTTTGTTACATCAGATTTAGAACAGACAAAAGCCCTGAAAAACAATGGATTTAAAGACAAAGACCTCTAATATTACCAGTGTGCAACTGAGTTAAGTAAAATAATCTATGTGTATACGACAAAACAATAACTTGAATCTAAATATATTAGTTACTTTAATTTTTTATATAGTTTTTTTTTATATATATATATATTTCATTTATATTATATTTTACGTATAATATTATGTAAGTAGCTCCAGTCTTGGACCCTTAAAAATTGGGGGAAAAAACTGTGATCATTTTGTCTGTTGTAATACTATAACATTGCTTCCAACATTCAGTTGAAAGGCTTCATCATACAATGTCTGGTTTCACTTATGGAATCTGAAATGGTTTGATCAGCCATCTCAGGGGTGTTGTTAAATCCTAAAAAATTTTTTAAAAATAGTTTTGTAATGGCCAAAAATGACACAGCAAGGTTTACATCATACTGCCCACAATGATGTAATCAATATTCATTCTACCTATAAACATGTAATTTTATATCACAATCACATCTGAATGAAGGTTTACTGTGCTGTAATCTTGCATAGTTCTCGATACTGTTAACTCATGAAGTGGCCGTGATGTTTTTATTGGAAAAGGTAAAGCCTCATGAGTTAGAATGAGTGAATGAAAGAAAGGAAGATAATTTTTTTTTTTTTTATTGCCATGCAGGTGCAGGTTTCCCTCCTTCCACTGCTTTTTTCACACTTGTACATGTTGTATAATTTTATGATGAAGTGGGTCAGCCTTGCTCTCACACTCACTTGTAACCTAAAAGGCCAAACACAGCTGACTTGTTAGCAGTATAAAAGCACTTGTATCACCCCTCTGCACTAGAACCAAATGAGCCATGGCACTGATGCTCACAAGGGTTTTACTTATTTCATTGTAAGTATCTATATACTTATGCGTTAAGTATTTTCTCCTGTAATGTTACTAAAATTATTATTGTTGCCCTTTTGCTTCACATAGACACTTCATTTTGCCCATATGGGGAAATGTTTTGCGACTTCAGAAGAGAGACTGGGTGGGCATTCCATCTTCAAGCATGGCAGGTAATTATTACTTTGTTGTATGTTACTCTTTACACTGTAGCAAAAGACTGACTGAGTTTTACTTTTCTAGAGAGTGATGTGGAATGTTTCTCTGAGTACATGGAACTTTGGATCCATAGAATGAGAATTGAGGGACTGAGGCTTTGGCTTTCTGGAATATTAAGGATTCAAGGTGAGATATATGGACATTGAATTTCTGATCTTGTGAACACACAAGAGGAAAACACATCTTATTGGATTATGGTGATGTTATTCCTTTCAGGAAATATTGTTATTCTGCTGATATTATAGAAATAGTTTTTAATAAAGATAGCACACCATCAATTTGATTAAAAAACTTTGTTGGCGAACAAAAAAATAATTTTTATACCAGAAATAATAACGTTCTCTCAAACTGTTGCACAAAACAATAACTTGAAATATTATAAAATATTTTAAAATAATTGTATATGAATATTAAAGAAGCTTAATATATTAACCTTATTACTTTAAGAAGTCTGTATGTCACACAGTAAGACAGAGAGTGTAAGATGTGAGCAAGACCACTGTTTTAAACAGCAATAAAAAATAAATAACAAATATGTTAATTTTTCTATGCATTGTACATGTATTTCAAAATGTGTTTTGTGTACTAGTTTTATAAATCTCTTGCTCGTTTCAGTGGGTTTGGTGTCCATGGAGAATCTAAACCATCAGCTTTCTTCATGTGGGTTTGCCCTGCACAGGGATCTGGATAAGAACTATATCTTTAGAGTCATGTACAGTGGATGTTTTGTCCAGTTAGAGGTTAGAAAATGTCCTTGTTTGTCACTGAAACACATTCTGCAGTGTGTTGCTGGTAAGAATCTGTTCCTTTTTATCACTGTATCTCAGAATAATATTTTGTAGTGATTTTTTTCAGCATGGCAATTATGTGATTGTGCTGAACCTGCTGAAGAGAGTAAGTCGTTTCGGAGGCAGGACTCAAAAGTTTCTGATGAAGTGTCCAGCGGTGTTAGCGCCTCCTAACAGAGAGTACATCCAGTGTGATTCAGACCTCATTCAGGTAAGAATAGAGTGATGTGATAATTCTTTTTTTTTTTTTTGCTTGTTCTTTTTTTCCCCTTCCGTTTAAAAAAAAAAAAAAAAACTTTTTGTGTGTGTGTTCAAGGTTACCAGAGAGATCCCTGTGGATAACTGGAATAATGAGGTAATTTCTAATAAATGTGTTGATATGTGAGGTTATGAAGAGATGAATGTATCTAATGTGGAATATTTATTGATTTTTCCATTCAGCTCGACTGGTCTCTGGCCTTGAGTGGGAGTCTGGTGGTGGCTTTGGAGGATTCCAGTCTTATTCAAGTAAATGTTGAACTGCACAAACCAAACATAACAGTTCAGGGGAGGAGAGACACCATCTTAAGTCCTGTGCAGGTAAGACTGTGCCAGCTTGTGGTTGGGAGGATTTGTAATAGTTTATCAATTGAGCAAAAACTTTTTTTTTTCTTTGATCTTTGAGGTTATTTGAACAATATAAAATCATACTGTGTGGTATGTTCAATAAAACATTTATTATATATATATTTTTTTAAACAATCAATATTTTTAATTTTTAATTTTTTTTTTTTTTTATCAATTTACTGCATCCTCGCTGAATAAAAGGGAATTTCTGAGAAAAAAATCTTGCTTAGCAGGTATTGCAAAAAGGAAAAGTGGGAATGCATTATTTTCAATGTGAGGGGTATTTTTGTCACTGAAACTGAAGATTTGGTCTTTTAAAAAAATTTCTGACCATGTCTGAACTAGAATTATTTACTAAATTGTGCCACCTAATGGTCTGCAATTGAATAGTATATTTTTGGCTCAGCTCATACAGGACCAACTGCTTAAAGGAACACTCCACTTTTTTTGAAAATAGGCTCATTTTACAACACAAAAAAAATAGGCGATTTTCTAGGCCGATATGGCTAAGAACTATACTCTCATTCCGGCGTAATAATCAAGGAACTTTACTGCCGTACGCAGCGCCTGAAAGTAGTCCCCAGCTATATAATAACTAGTTACCTAGTTTACCTTTTTCGTCAGTCTTAGCCTTATGGATTCGAAAACGGTAAAACTCTTGGGGAGTTGGAAAATGAGCCTATTTTTTAAAAAAGTGGAGTGTTCCTTTAATCCTTTGTGCTTATGTTGAGTTAAAAGCAGGGCAGGGTCTAAGGGGGCATTGCCCCTCCAGATTCTTCTTGTGCCCCTCGATCATCCACTGGATACTTAAAAAAAATTAAATTGCATATTAAAATGACCAGAGATATAGCGCAGTTGTATTTTTCCCCCACACTGACATAATTTCATGTGAGATGTTCAAGCCATATTTCTGTAATTTTAGATTCCGACTTGGAAAAAACATTCACGTCCTCGTCCTTTTTATGAGCCGTTTTCCAAAGCTTTCTCGCTTTATTCGTGACACATGCTCCGCATATTTTTATATGTTTAAGTCATAAGTTTACATACACCTTGCAGAATCTGCAATATATTAATAGTCTATAAAAGAAGGGGGAAAAAAACATTTTAAATTGCATATTGTTGTTTTTTTTTTATTTAGTACTGCCCTGAATAAGCTTTTTACATATAGTCCATATATGCATTTACACAAATTAAGCAGTTTAAAAGTTAACTTGTGCTTGATTTTCATTACCTGATGATCCAGACTGTTTTTATGATTTGTTTTTATGATAAGTCCCATGTTTGTCCTGTGCAGTCCTGTTCTGCCCGCTGTTCTAAAGAAAAATCTTAATATGTTGCCTTGAGCATCAGTGAATGTTTGCAGTTTTTGATCATGACAACTCACAGTATTAAGAATCAGTTTTAAGAATTAAGAATCAAGCAAGTAATCTTTTGAACTCGATTTTTTGTGTAATTTCAGTTATTATTTAGTCTTGTGGTCTGTATGTAGAAATCTATTAGCCTATAAAAATAGCTTATTTTAAAATAGCTGTAGGCCTACTAAAAACAAAATACATTAAATAATCATTTTAAAATCATTAACATTTTGTACATACACACACAACTGTACATACATTTAATGTTCCTTTGAAATTACTTTTGTGCAATAAACAATCCTGAATATTTTTCTTGCAAGACACATTAGAGAAAGCATTGAAATATTATTTAAATGTATTTTATTTAAAACTAATACAATTTAATTACTAATCAAAGTGAATCATTATGAATTTGCCAAAATTGCTTTTGAATTAAACCAAACACCTATAATTCATGAAGTGAATAAAGTCTGACCAACCAGGCCCGTAGCCAGCTATGAGGTAAATATCTCATGTTCAAAAATAAAATTTGTTCTCTGAATGACTCATTTGCTGTTAAACTCCTCATATGAATGTTTGCATGACATGCATAATGACAATTTGCAAGAATTTTAGCGTCCGTGGTATGAAAACGATCGTTGCGAGATGCTGACGAAGTAAACGAGTCTCTTTGAGAGAGTTGCCAGATCCAGCTATTATAAGCATTTTTAGACTTGTCCTTTCCACTTAATTTGACACTTTAGAAAGTTAATAAAGTAGGAAGGTGTAGTTTGGGGTCAGCGATATCTTTATCCTATCTTATTTGTAAAAGATTTGAATTAATTTCGGTTTATTTTTATTTATTTATTGTTTTTAATAGCAATATCTGGCATCACTGCATCGACAGCACTCAAACTGACAGTAATCAAAAAAGCCTACGGACAGGTTATTGCTGAGAGGATACGACATTCGGTAAGGGAAAAGCAAAAATATCATGATATTATCTATCAGAAACGTTATCAACGCTGTCAAAAACAGTATTTAACACTACACAGACCTGCAGAACAAGGTTGCATAATGAAATGAAATACGCAAACACTAGCGCCTTGAAGAAGTCTATGCTATATCATTCAGTATAGTAGTTAAATGTTCACAAATCATGTTATTAACATTCATAAGAGCACTAGACAAAGTTATCAGCTATATAGCAATGGTTATTAATACAAACTATTACAGTAATACATTGTTGCATGAATAATAAACAACTGATAAAATCCACCCCAAACTATAGTAGCTACAGTTAGGCCTATTAACAAATTTTGATGCAATAGGGTATGATTTAAAAACGACCAACCCTCCAAAACAGAA
The DNA here is from genome assembly GCF_012432095.1 of Onychostoma macrolepis. Lineage (NCBI taxonomy): Eukaryota > Metazoa > Chordata > Actinopteri > Cypriniformes > Cyprinidae > Onychostoma > Onychostoma macrolepis. Next base: position 12,358,184 of record NC_081177.1, read on the forward strand.
AACATTTTCCACAAACATCTACATGTCTGTCTCTTTTAAAGTGTTTATAGTGTATATAATGAGTTGTGTTTGTATTTGTTTGTTATTATAGCACAAATCTTTAGCACAGCCCCAACCACTGTAAAATAATGCTGCCCCACCAAGTTTTCGAAATGTCCCCCCAGTCACGCAATCCTAGAACCGGGCCTGGTTAAAAGTATCCAGACTGACTGAAGAATTACCTCTAAACCTCTAATTAATTAATTGTGTGCTTTAAACAGTGCAGCAGCAGCCTGATTTTCATTAAAAGTCTACATATCGTTTAGGTGTTCAAATCGGAAGGACATTTCTTACCTCTCAAACTGGTCAGTGGCCATTATGCCTACAGCATGGAGGCGACCTGCCCAAACGGTTAGTTATTATGGTAATATCATGGCACATATCTTGCTTATTTTGCAAGGTTTTATCCCTTACATATTTAATAGCCATTATGCATGTTTCTTTCAGTGAACCAGTCATCGTCTGAAGACACGGTGCTGTATGTCTATAAACGGCGTATGGGTTTGACCAAAAGAGGTGGATATCAAAATGAGACCCTGTCAGTCAGCAGTGTGATTGTGGAACAGACTGACACATTCACCTGGTCAGAGACAAGTGACTTTGTGCAGCTTATCATTCCCACATCCCACATTCAACAGAAAAAGGTTAGAAGTTTATAATTTTATATACAATGAAAGAAACCAATACTTTTCTTCAGCAATGATGCCTTAAATTGATCAAAAATGACAGTAAAGGTATTTAAAATGTTACAATTTCTTTTATTTCAAATAAATGCAGTCCTTTTAATCTTTCTTTTCATCAGAGAAAACTGTTTTAACATTGATAATAAGAAGAAATGTTTCTCGAGCACCAAATCAGCAAATTATAATAATTTCTAAATATATAGAAATTTTAGCTTTGCAAGCACAGAAATAAATTATATTGTAAAATATATTAAAATAGAAAACAGTGATTTTAGCGTCTTCAAATGATCTGAATACATATAGCATATTATTTTTTATTTTATTACAAATATTTTCTAATATAAAGCAATTTCATATGAAAATAGTTTTGCATTTTAGAGCTTTGATTTCATTTTATTTTAAAATATATTTTTTATAATTATTAAAAAACAACAACTGATAATTGGTTAACACTATATATATATATATATATTTATTCTGTTTTTTAGGAGTGCATTGGTCAGGCAGGTGAGAAACTTCAGCAAAATTTCTACAAGGTAGATGCTGTTCTCACCTTTAAAGAGACAAATCACAAAATGCACTGGATCATGGAAAACACCTCACCTTGTTCAGGTTAGTGTCTGTTTAAAAAGTTCCTGAGTCACTTCAAGATGTTTTTTTTCTCTAAAATCCCAAATTGCACAGGACCATGAAAACACCTCACTATGTTCAAATTAGTTAGTCTTTAACTCTGAGTCCTCAATCAGGTATTCAGAACTTCAAGTTACTACAATTGTTTTTCAGAGATGTTAAAATCACTCCTCCATTTAATGTGTGATGACCCACAAGAAGCTAATGTGACAACGCATTCACCCGAGGGGATTACAGGCAAGCCAGAAGTTCCTGTTGATTCCCACAAAGAGTTTACTCCTTCTGTGGCACCAGAGACTGTTTCTACAGCATCACAGACAGCTGATGAGGAAACCAGCATAACCTTGGTACAATCCCAACAACTCCAAACAACTGAGGCTCTTAGTACGTCATTGAGTCTTTCAACATAAATAGAGAAAGCGATACAAAATAATTTGTAGCTACACTTTACGGCCTAAAGCACAACAGAGATCCCTGGAGAAGTTCATCTGTGCATCACTGACAGTGAGGGGCCACAGTGCAGAACAGATGGAAATGCAGGTACCAACCACACGTGTCAGTGATTTTCCAAACAACACTATTACTATTGGTAGTGCATTAATCACGACAGATGTAATCACAGTTTGAAATACAGCTACACATTTAAGCGCCATTTTCACTCAGTCTGGGATTTACAACACAACAGTCAAGTGGACCCATGCATCTTTTCCGTTGACAAGCAAAGTGCCATTGGAATCACACGTGGGGAATGATTACATCAAAGACTGTGTTGGTCATGCCATTTAAATACGAGCTACTGTCTCAGAACTCCCTCAGCTGTGTGTGTCACATCTCAGGAATAAATGTGGTGTCTAGCATTAAAAAATTGGTGTTTATTCTCAAGTTGCACAATAACTAGCCCTGTTGCTTCCCTGAAAAACAGAAAGTGCCTGGCAGTTTAGCAATTGAAGCTCAATACTTGGCTCTCTACTTTATTTCCTTGAGCATAAAATAGTATCTTTAATACAGTTTCTATGGTCTTCCGTAATCTATGATTATATACGTAGATGTATTTAGAGCTGTATAGATTGTTTATTTATTACATTGCTCTCTGGAATACACTTTTCTAATTTGTCAATCACAACATTCATATCTCTCTCTCTCTCTCTTCCTTTCGGCTTGCTCCCTTTATCAGGGGTCGCCACAGCGGAGTGATCCGCACAACCAATTTGGCACATACACTTTTCTAATTTGTCAATCACAACATTCATATGTTGCTGCATATTATTTTGATTATCAAAGTAGTGGAAATGGTCTCGAAATTGGGTCTCCATTAACTATCAGTTAATAGTTATACTAAAAACACAAAAAATATATTATTTTAAAAAATGTACAGTATTGATTACTGTATACTGCTGTAACATAATTACTTCACTCTTTTAATTAGTTAAATATTTGGACATTTAACAGTTAGGGCCTACATACTGGCATTATTTTCATATCTCTTGTATCACACTGCGGACTCACTCTCACTTGTTTCTTACAAATGCAACTGACACCTTCTTGTGTCTCAATTATCGATATTCGTAAAAATGACCTCAGTAATATTACTATAATATTGTTGTAGTGTTTAGTTTGTTGCTAATCTGATTGTTTTGTATTTTTTAAATGGACTATTTTCTATGTATTATCCCTTACACAGAGTATGTATATAGATATATGGTTATATTAAATACTGTAGGTTTATTTCTGGGAAAATAAAACAGATGACAGATGATCTTATGAGTGATCTGTAATCTGGATTAATACACAAAGTGTTTATTGACTAAAACCAAGGGGGTGTTTGTGTTTTAGATGAGCATAATGTGAACCACAGATGCTTTCTTGCTGAATCCTGCCATGTGGCGTCAATCTACAACATAAGAGAGTTTTTATTCAAGGATGTGATCTCTGTTGTGATACAGTAATTTTAGCTGTAATTTTTAAATGTACATCTTGGTCTCTTTAGTTCTAGTTTACAGTAGATGCTGACTAGCTGTCAGTGGCAGAATGAGGAATAGCCAGAAGAGGTCAGTGTTGTTCAATGTTTGGCTTTTGCCGAAGATTCCAAGGCAATGAGCAATGTGTCTAAAACGTACAATTTTGAGGTCAGTGTCAGTTGTTCAAAGGCATATATATGTTTTACATATACATGACTGACACTTTACGTGCTTAATTTTTTTTATTCATAAGACATAAGTACTAGGCATTGATGTACATACTTAGATTTAGTGGGAAAACAACCTCAGATGTGAGGTTAGTTAATTTGCCTTTACTACGCAATTTCCCATGCTTGAATGAATTCAATTGGACTTTTGAAAGGGCAGGCCATTTTAATGTAACCCAGTCAAGATATTCTTCTAAATTCTGAGCATCTGGAAGAAAGACCACTGAGACTCGTAAAATTTATTGTGATTACAGTCTCGATATTTGAGCAAACCAAAGAACACCCTTTCTCATCCTGATCGCGTTTGTGTCTGACAGTATGTGTTCTATATTAAATGACAAAACAAGAGCACATTTGTATGCGTTGGATATCGTGTCCTCTAGAGCTTTGCAGTCCGGCACAGTGTAATTCTCACCCAGGGGGTCAGAAGGGGGCCATGCCGCCAGAGTTTTCTTTGGCATCTGTTGCATGAACTTGTGAACAGGAAACACAATAACAGCACAAAGTACACCAACATCTCAAGTCTTTCATGTGGCTGTTTTGAGCCATTATGTTATTAGTGTAGGCTTAAAAATTCCTTTCATGTCCCCCTCCTTTTCTTTTTCATACGAGTTGCACATCTGTGAGATGTTTGAAACCACACACTGGTTAAATTTTGCATTGCTTTCAGAGATGTTTTTAATTGTCATAATTGATACCGATATGAGCTAAACATTCACACATTAACAAAACTTTGTTCTTGTAGTTTTCTTTTAAATATAGATTTATTACAGCCCTTCTTTGGTTGAAACGTATATCACAATCTACTAAAGAAACATTAGTCAGTGTTAGTGTTTTATTTATATATATATATATATATATATATATATATACATACACATATATTTATGTATATAAAAATTGAATTGAATTGAGAGAGAGACAATTTAAAAGTCTCAGACCACCAGTGAAAATGATTTACATTATTATAATATAACCGCTTTTAATTAAAAAAAAATTCTAATGTTCATTTAATTATTGTAACAATAAAAATGTTATATTTATAATTATTAACAGTAGCAAACATTTATTATGTTCCTTTGACTTTTGAAAAAAAAAAAAAAGCAAAAACTATTTTTAAATATAATATAATAGAAACAAATTCTAAACCTAAATATAAACCTACATTTAAGGTTTAAATGGGTTTTAAATGACTTTGGGCTTGTGCTATATATATATATATATATATATATATATATATATATATATATATGTATATATGTGTGTGTGTATATGTGAGTGTGTGTGTGTGTGTGTGTATATATTATGTGTGTGTGTGTGTGTGTATATATATATATAATTAGTCTGTGAGAGTAGCACTGTAAAAAATGATGATTAGTAAATCATGACAGCTTATGTTTTTACATTAATCCATCAAATAATTAAATAATTAAAGTAAATTTTACTTTTTTTAATGAAGTTTCATGAAATGTAACTTTATTTATTTATTTTATAATGTAATTTAGGTTGATTATACTTAATTTAAGGCAGCAACTTTTTTTGTTTTGTTTTTTTAATGGTGTAATTCTGGTTCTGGTTTGTAAAAGCAGTCTTACTATTGTGTCTCAATTTGTTGAACCAATTCAGCAATGAGCTTTCCACAACAGGACAAGAGCTGGCAGAGGAAAGTGGCTCTTGGAAGGGAAGGGAAGGCTTTGGTGGTTACGCTCTGACTCTTTATCTTACTTGCTGGGCAATTACAGAATCATGGGTCAACCATGCATGTAACCACAGCTTCGTTGCACAGTAGCAGATGTACTCATGGCATTAGCTGGTAGGAGCGTGAAGGTAAACATAAACAGATGCAGCTGGTTGCTAGGGACACTCGCCAACTTGTGTGCCCTAATGATTCCCATGTGTGCGGGTGCAGATCTGCAGCAGTGGGCAGAATGCAGGCATAGGCTGTGTTTCAGAGTTTCTCAATGGGATATTTGTGAATGAGTTTAGCAGCAGTGGTTTTTGGGAGGGTGTTCCCTGTTGGCATTGTGCCCCTCCTAGTAAGTTAAAGCTGATGAAGCAGTTTTCTTCGTGTCTTCAATTTGCCATTGATTATAATGCTTTGAAATTAATGGAAAAATCTTTTTTATTAGTGCGCCACATGAGTTGTATGAAGAGATTGCTCTTAAAGCCATTTGCTTTCGCAAATTTTCCTTTTATTGCATACATCATTGCAGAATGAAGATTAATGTAACATCTATTTGTGGTTGTGCATTAGGCCTAATCTACAACTTCCCATTTGTGTGTCATACAAAGCAATTCCAAAAATAGCCCAAGACATATAATGGATGCTTCATGTTATTTTATAACACAACTGTGGGCTCCAACAGTCTGAGACCACATCGAAAATTTGAGATTACAAATCTAATTTAATCTTGGAATTGGAAATATAATTGTTTAGGTTGTTTTTTTTAGGGATGCCAAATAAATAAGAAACATTTAAGAATTCAATTAAACTTTTCAGTCAGATTGTTATGCTAATAGTACAATTTATAATAGAAAAATTAAAAACAAACATTTTCACTAGTTGACACTAACATTCAAATTTTTGAGGTTGATTGTTTTTTGAAAGTATTTTCTTATGCCCAACAAGAATGCACTTATTAATTTAATACATTTTATACATTTTTTCCCCCCAAGATTGTTTGAATAAAAAGGTTAAAAGGGTCATATGATGCTATTTTAAAGATCATTATTTTGTGTGTTTGGTGTAACAGAATATGTTGACATGCTTTAATGTTCAAAACACACATTATTATTCAAACACTGTACATTATTGTAGTTCCTCTATGCCCCGCCTCTCTCAAACGCGTCATTTTCTACAAAGCCCCTCCTTCCGACAAGTGCAGTCTGCTCTGATTGTCCAACTGACCCAGTGCATTGTGATTGGCCGAACACCACAAGCACGCGTCGGAAATGTAACGCCCTTACCATAATTGCGAGCTTCAGCTTTCAAGTTAGTTTTATCAGTTCAATCCCCAGAGGGGAACAGAGTCACGTGACAGACACAGTGATGATGCTCGTATGTATTTGCACACAAGCCACGGTTAAGACGATTTCTGTTCACTCTGCTGTGATGTGACCCTGTTCCCCTCACTCTCACACACACACACACACACACACACACACACACACAGACACAACGCGTTACGCGCAAAGCTCCGCATTTGAACAGTCAATAGCAAATACTTGAACTAATAGCAAAACATACTTACAGTCACTGATTCAGAAGCACCAGATTGTCGTAGAAAAGTCGGAATTGACCCTTTTTTTTTCTCTTTTTTTTTTTTAGAAATAGCCTTCGTGCACAGTCAGCCAAAAGTCAAAAGTGCTTTTGCTTTCGCATAGAAACACACAGCGTCTCCCTGACATGGCTGCATCAACACTACTGCGGTTACTGAAACCACGCCTTCTTTCTTTGCGTGAACATTTGGGCGGCATTACGCAAATATTTCCACATCGTGACGTAGACATGTGGAGGCGTTTTAGGGGGGCGTGGACGAGTCTTAACTTTTATAAAGAATATCTCTTTAGGTTTGAGACTTTAGTCTTTGCAACTTTAGGGATCTCATCTATGCACAAACAGCTTGTAACACTCCAAAGAGAAAGGAAAACTTGAAATCGCATCATATGACCCCTTTAAAAGAACAGCATTTATTTAAAATAGTAATCTTTTGTAACCTTATAAATATATATATCCTTGCTGTCACTTTTGATTACTTTAATGCATCCTCACAGAATAAAAGTATTAATTTCTTTCAAAAAAAAAAAAAAAAAGGTGATGTAATTTATAAGAAAACAAACCGTTAAAATTTGTAGCAATTTTAATCAAAATTAACATTGTGTCTGAAGCTCCTTTGCAACCTATCTTTCAATTTTTTTTTTTTTTTTTTACAAATTTTCATCATCTTTTCTGACTGTGACGGGTATGCAGTGGTAAGCAGGACAGACAGACTTGGAGATTTAGATTTAATTGTGACACATTGCACTGTCTTATCCTGGTCTTATAAGCTAAAGTCGATGTTTGCAGTAGGTTGATGCGTTATAGCTCATCGAGGCCTGGTTTTGGAGATTCTCAGTTTGAACTCGTTTCGTACGTGCCTGATGTTGAAGTGTCTGGGAGGTCCCTTTTTGAACCGTGCCCAGGCCTGTAGCCCAGATGAGAACTTTAGGAAGGGGCTCAGTTTTTGTGATATCCTGCGTGTGTTCACCATCTGATTACACACAAGGCCCGATTCCTCTCTTTGAGTGTGTGTTAATGACATCCAGGTTAAACAGACTTCCAAAGAGCTCCGTGGAACCAAAGAGAAGGCTGATATTTTGATTAGAGAATGATTTCGCTTACATCCACTGCTTCTGTTCAACTGGAATGAGTTGCTCCAGATCTCGGTGTCAAACTCTCCCACTCTCCCTCCCCTTCTCCCAGCATCCTCTTTGCCGTGAAGCCCTCTGCCAACAGCCTGCGCCTCTCCTCTCTCTCTCATTAACCACAACTGTCAGATCCTCCAGATGATGAGCAATTAAACCAGATAATAAACGCTTGCCATCAATTCCTGTTTGTTTGTTGTTGTTGTCGTTGGCGGCAGGGGCTCCTCTCATGCCACCTTAGTGCTAACTAGTACTTCTGTAATGCACCACCGGTAGCAGAATCGCTCTCTCAGAGCCTTCTGCCAACACTAACAAAGCTCTAACTGCTCATTGTAAGGCACCAGATTGATAATAAGGCACACTGAATGTTAACAATTAGATCATAATCAGAGCCAGCACGCCAAGGCTGCTCTTTTATCCCCTGCTTGAAAGAATGGCAAACAAAGCTCTGCAAACTGCTAAGATAAAATATTACCTCTGAATAATCATGTCTCTCAGCTACCAAAAGCCACGTAAGCTGTACAGCGCTGCGCATACGACACACGGTAAAGACTCTTGTGTTTGCTCATGTATTAGCGCGATAAGACAGTCTTACTACGTTTTACTAGCCATCTCTTCCTGGAAAAGAGGTTAAAGGTGGACTGTGTCATTTCTGAGCCATTAGCATCACCAAACAGAATTTTATTTATACACCGCCGTTCATAAGTTTGGACTGTAGGAGTTCTTTTTGTAAAGAAATTAATACTAAGCATGAGAATATTACAGTTTTTCTCGATTGCTAAAACACTATAATCAGGCTTTTGAACTAAAATTTCAAAACCATAACGCCGTTTTTCAAAAAGCACACCCATTTCCCTAAACTATAAACAATATTCCCTTGCTTTAGCACACGAGTCAGATTTGGTGAACTGTTACTGCAAAACTCTACACACAAATCCCTAGATTTCTCAGTGCGGACACCATGTGCTCATTTAGAAAGCACTAGCATTCAATATTGTTCACTCAAGTCTGCACAGTTTGAGCTCAAATAGCACACAATTACCCAAGTGGAAACACTAGGAGTCAAAATTTATCACACACCAATCAGAATCTTCAATGGAGATAAAAGGGCCAAAGTCAGCTTACAGTTTTTCTCAGTATCTTTGGTGCATTTCTCAGATCAGAAATGAAATTCTCCAAACTACTTGTTCAAACTCCACATCATCTAGTCATTTGTGCACATCATAAAACGTTTCTCATTCTTTTGAACAAGTTGCGATTACTTTGGTACATTCATGCAACCGATTATGTATATTTGTCTGCGGTTTCCTACATTATCAGTTGCTAATGTTATGTTGCTCAAGATGTATTATATAGTTCTCTGTGCTATAGTCTTACCCCTCAAAACCTCAAGTCATTAGTTCATCATATAAGTCATTACAGTAAATGCAAAATGGTTGATTTAGTTGTCATTAACTGTCAAGCATATTTTCAACACATTTCTATTAGACCTTTAATAAATTTGGCATGAATTGTTCAAGTGAATCTTGACTTTCACTAATGAAGAGAATATAGATCAACCAATGACAAACCAGTTCTCTGAAATAGCTCAAAGGTACATCTCATCAACCTTCAATTGGAAAACATATAGACAGAGGACAACACAAGAGTTACAAATTCCGACAGTGGACTTTCTAATCTTTATTTTCGCCTTTCATTTTTCTTTCTTATTTCACAGTGACATTGTAATGTGTGTGTGTGTGTGTGTTTTAATTTTTTTTTATTAATTTGTATTTTCTTTGGTCAGACCACTAGTAAAAGTGTAACTGTGAATCATATCCAGTCTTTTTCAATCAATATCCCACATAAATTAATGTGTACATTTGTACTTTTGGAATGGATATATGGCATACATAAGATGTTTAGCCTCCTACATTTCAGTACAGTAACTGACATCCAAACTGTTGCCATAGTTTACATCAGATACAGTTTTTCTCGATTGCTAACACACTATAACTTATTCATTTGGCCCAATTTCCTAAACCATTCATACAGTTCTCGAAACAAAGACACGTTTCTCAAAACTTTTAACACATTCCACCTGCTTTCACACACGCTACAATTTGCTCAATGTTTTCTGCAAAACTCTACACAATAACAGCACCATTTTGCAAAGGTTTAACCATGCTATCATTTAGAAAACACAAATACACAATATAACTACCTCAAGAATCACAAAATGAACACAAATAGCACACATTTATCCATGTTTGAACATTAAGTAGCAAACAAGAGTCAAAACAAGAGCACAGGTGGTTGTGTGTTTTGGAAAATGAATTCTGGTAGTGGGAGACAAAGAGGAATAGGATGAGAAAAGAAAAATTAAGGGGATGAGGTCAAAGGTAATTTGTTCCTGATGAAATATAAAGCACTATAGTTAAGCATGTTCTTGTGCATGGAATGAGCATAAGGAATGCTGCCTGCAGGCTCATCTACTTACACATTACAATTACAGTACATAGTAGTACTTCAGAATAGAGAACTTTAACTATTCTTTGTACTGTAAATACTGCAGCACACACCCTCAAACTCGTAACTATTGAACTGATTTGTAGCCAAGTACTTTTTACATGTATTTGTGCAGAACTGAGAGTCGACTGTCTTAGGGGAGGCAGAGAGTCTTTAAGTCTTTTCTCAGAAGACTAAGAAACTGTTATAGTATAACAAATAAGGATATTATTACCAATACTGTAATGCAACTTGGCAGAGGATGCTGTATTTATTTATAAATTCATTTATTTATTGCTGTACAGAAACTGACAGGATATTCCAATGTGTGTTTACTGTATATTCAGTTTGGTTTTTGTACTTTTCTCTTCTAGTGCTTTCCATCTACTGTAAGATAACTTTACAATAGTGTAATGAAAGTAAACTTTTCTTAAAGTTTATTGGTGAGTTTTACTGTGTCTGCACAACTCTATTTATGCTGCATACTGCAACAGACATTGACTTGCAAGATGTTTCCTGTTTCCCAAAAGGAGGTTTTTGTAACAGTGTTTGGAATTGATCTCACTAGTGTTCTCTAGTCAGGAAAATAGTCTGTGTATTTGACAGCTTTGTGTGTCATCTGAGGCCAAAGATTAGATTCTGACAAAAGAGAATATGTTTTTGACTAAAATGTTTGACTTTTACCTGGAAGTTTGAAGTTTGCACATGTTGGTGTGTAGTTTTGAGATTGTGTTTATAGTTTATTCATGAATTGTGTGTTAGCAATTGAGAAAAACTGTAATACTAACAGAGTGCACTGTTATATTGACAACATGACTAAGCATTTTGACTATCTTGTTTGTGAACAATGACACAAGGACATCAGGCATGCAAGAGGATTTTACCAGGGCCAGTATAGCCTGTGATGTTGAAGAAGTTCTTTGGCCTGTCCCAGACCAAAGACAGGATACTGGGGCAGAATAATCATTTTAGTTGTTGTTTGCTGTATTGTACTGTACTCTACAGTACATTAAATTGAGGTATAAAACATTTGGGGAGTACGACACTTATTACTGGTTTTTGTAGTATTGTTTGGAAATGAATTTCATCAGTGTGTAAGACTGTGTTGTAGCGTGTGTTTTTGACTGTTTGTGTGTCATGTCTGAGAGCAAAGTCTGGTTTTTCAGCAAGACCGAGTTGTTTTGAGTGGAGAGCTTCATTTTGACCTGAATATACTGTAGGAAGTTTGGGGAATTGAGTTAGGAGTTATGGATCCGTGTTTAGATTCGCAAAAAAGAGGCATAATTTCAAGAAATGTGTTTAAGCATTTGAGAAAAACTGTAAACTGAACAAAAGTGACAGTGTTTTTTGTTTGTTTTTTCAAAAAATTCTTTGAACCTGAATAAGTGTATCTGTTTCCATGAAAACAATAAGCAATACAACAGTTTTCAACATGGAAGAAATGTTTCTTGAGCATCAAGTCAGCATATTATAATGATTTCTGAATGATCATGCGACACTAAAGACTGGAGTAATGGATGCTGAAAATCCAGCTTGGAATAAATGATATTTTAAAATGTTAAAATCGAAAACAGTTATTGTAAGTTGTAATAATATTTCACATTATTATTGCTTTTACTTTATTTTTAATCCAATAAATGCAGCCTTGGTGAGCATAAGAAACCTAAATACATTTACAGACCACAATTCTTTGAACAGTAATGTGTCTTTATTTGTTTGATTATTTTAAATATATAATTAAATATATTTAAAATGGCATATTAAATTGTACTATTTATTTGTTTTTTGGTGATTTTTATGTGATTTTTAAATGTTATGTTTTTTTAAGTCTACAAATTTTAGTTTACTAACATAAAATGCATTACCTGGAATTATTATTATTATAATTTGGCAATTAATATTAAATAATTAATATTAAAATTAGTACAAATATAAAATGTAATATAAATAAGCTTTAGAATGAATGTCATTATTTATTTATTTATTTAAAAAAGTAAACATCACATTTTTACGCTTTGTGAGACCACTTAATCAGATCAAAACGAGGTTAAATTTGTTTGGTTTTGTCAACACAAAGCCAACTCTGTAGCTGATTTTGTTTAACTCTCTTCGAGTGTCAGGCCCAAAAAGCACATCAGTGTTTTGATGCAAACTCAACCCTCAAATGGCTTTCATTTATTTAGTATACTATTCTTAGCCATCAGGTCTAGGATGAGTTACTATTTGTCTGTGTTACTGTTTAAATGTAGTTTGTCTGAAGTTCACATTTTCAACATGTTGCTTCAACCCTTGTCCTGTAGATCACAACCGAAATGCTCCGAATGGCGCTCGCATTTTGAGTGTGGGCCAAGTGATAGTTTCAAACATCTTGAACTTTGAAACTTCCTTGCTACAGAGCCCTAAAAACAGGTTTTGTTATACTGGAAGTTTCTTGACAGAATAACAAAACAGTATCCATATATCTGTCACAACACACGGCAGGTCTGCCAGGAAAAATACACGGGCTATTCACTTGAAGAAATAAAAAAAGAAGCACAGAAATCTCTGAAACATCTGATTTCCCCTTCTCCATGGAAAAATGTAGGTGCCTCTTTGTTTTGAAATAGAATTTCCCTCGAAAACACTTTGGAAACTAAACAAAAATTGACCATCATTAGATTTATTGTCTTTTCGTCCTTTGTTTCTGCAGGCTGTTTATGACTTTGCTATGGAAACGTAGGGATTATTTACTCTTGAGTCGGTTTACAATAACCTTCCCTTTCCTGACCAAACAACAAAGGAAATATCGGGTCAGGCGTCTCCCTGCTAACTTCATCTGGCAGATTCTGTCTCACTTTCAGTGTGTGTATATACAAACCCCCGATAATGATGCATTCGAGGGTCTATTTTTGAGCTCGAGCTGATGAAACTCTTGAACCTATCCGAGCGCTTATCCTGTTTTGCCCACCTTCTTGAGTTTAGTGGAAACAGTGAATATAGATTTTACTAAAACACTTCTATTTAAAAGTACACTCAGCATCCTGGACGTGAGGCGCATTTGCGTCACGGCGAGTCACTGAGTCATCTGTGATTGGGACTTTGGAATTTTCCGTGGGGATTTGGGAAGAGATTGTTAATCTTGAGTGACAAAAGACCAATTTCCGCTGCAGTCTTGTGTATGAAGGGCTGATTTGAATAGATGTGGCATTGTGACCAAGAGGCAGGCTGGTTGTTTTGTGGGCTTTTGGGGGATGGGCACGATGTTCCAGGGGACAGTATGCGCTGATAAATTCTAATGGCTGGAGATGCCCCTCTCTGACATGAGATGAGTGTGTGTGATGCCGTGTGGACGTGCTGTCTGACAGACACCCAAAGGGTCCTTTGGCCTCGGGAGCCGAGATTCAGAGCAAACGGAAAATTGTTTTGTTTCTTTAGACAGATCAGTGCCCGAAGAGTTTGGGTACTCGTGAAAGCTGAGTGAAAACAGTGTGATGTCTTGTAAATACTGAGCGATTTGCTGTCTAGATGTTATTTATTACATTAAAATAGATTTTTTTAATCATGTTACGTTTATTAATTTTCTATATAAAATACCTATAATAAATATTATCTGTCTGTCTGTCTGTCTGTCTGTCTGTCTGTCTGTCTGTCTGTCTGTCTGTCTGTCTGTCTGTCTGTCTGTCTGTCTGTCTGTCTGTCTGTCTGTCTGTCTGTCTGTCTGTCTGTCTGTCTATCTGTCTATCTATCTATCTATCTATCTATCTATCTATCTATCTATCTATCTATCTATCTATCTATCTATCTATCTATCTATCTATCTATCTATCTATCTATCTATCTATCTATCTATCTACATGTGTGTGTGGGGCCATAAGATATCATTTGTAATGAAATGTTTACATCACAATATATTTTTATAAATCAACAAATTGTATATTATTTTAATATTTTATATTATAAATTATATTTTGCATTATAAATCGAAATTTTTAAATTTGAGTATTAGTTTTACAATATTTATGAGTATAAAAAAAAATATATATATATAATGTACTGTATGTTTGTGTGTATGTATTGTTACTCATAACATTTTATTTGTTTTTAGAATTTATTTAAAAATAAATTATCTGCATATTTACACTTTTAAAGTTTCCCAGATTTTCAGTGTTGTCAGTTTGGACCTTTCTTAATGTCAGGTATTTGTTTTAATCATTAGAACATTTATATATATATATTTTTTTAAATTCATATTTTTTTAATAACAATATTTATTGAATTTTAAATATAACACAAACTTAACAAAGTGCCATACCCCCTTAAACTTAACAATACACAATTGTAATAAAGTAAATAGAAAATTAGAATTATAATACAGTTACAATATTTATTGTAATATTATAGAACGAAAACGAGGTTCCAAATATGGAGTCCAAACCTCATAAAACTGTCCTGTTACCTGATGTAAAACATAGGGAAGATGCTCCAGTGGAATAAAATTCATAATTACTCTCTTCTTATTTCGCAGGGTAATATTTTGGTCATGAGTGAAAATTATAATGACACAGATGAGATAAAACCAGAAAGAGCATGTCGTGAATGTACTTAATGGGCGACAGTCCCACAGTAGATCAGGTACGATTTACATCAAGAGTTACTTTAATAAAGACTTTTTAAAATGTACACTGAAATTCAATTAGAGTGTTGAAAGCATAACCAAAGCCGTGAAAAATGAACTCATGGGGGGTCCATCCTCCATTTTGCCCTAAGGCAAAACAGCCCATTAATTTACTGCATTCTAACTTTATTCACATATGCATTTTAATGTTACTGCACATTTCTGTTCTAATGCACTACATACAGAACCCTCGTAAAAGCCTGACAAAGATAATTTTAAACAAACTAGAGGACAGAGAATCTGTGCCAAAGAGAAATACGCTGATTTTGAAGGCATTAATACTTCAATAAATTGCTTCACTTTGGTTGTTAAATGGCCCATCTTAATTAGAAGATCGTCTATTTTTTTCATTCTTGCATCAGTGGGTATGAAGCTCTCCTTTGACTCCAGAACAAAACAAAGCGTGAGGCCTGGGATCCTCATCCTCTAAGAGAGGAGCTAATCAAAGCTTTAGTCATTAACAGCTGCAAAGTAAATATAAGTTTACCTGGAGGTCATTCCACTGCATCTGTTGAATTATGTAGCAATTACAGTGGATGGAAAGTTGTTGTTTGTTGGTTACAGTGTGCCCAGTAATGACAAGAGCAGGGCAGCGGTGTCAAAGAGGAGGACCTCCATTCCTGATTCAGATTTGGCAAGCTAATCATTTGAAGTATGCTTGTTAGGCCACTTAAAGTTTTACCATTAATCCAACCGGCACCTCTGATCTAAATTATGCAATTTTTTTGCATCCTTGCAGGAATGCAGGTCTTTCTGTAATCTTCATCACAAAAGCTTTATGAGGAGCATGATGTCTAGAAACGATATACAGGTCTTGATTTAAATGTAACAGTAATTTGTGGCGTAATGTTGAAAAAATGACTAAAGAAATCAAGGTCACAGTGAGGCACTTACAGTAAAAGTGAATGGAGCCAATTTTTGTAACACTTAAAACCATGAATGTGAAACATATAATTTTATAAGAACACTTACATTAATTCTTATGTTAAAGCTTTTGTATTATTTCAGCTTTAAGGCCCGTTTACACCAAGAATGATCAATTATATTGGTTGTCTGTGTTTTTATCATTCATCAGCTGGAATAAAAATGAAAATATCATAATTTACTCATCCTCATGTCATTCCAATTCCGTTAGACTTTCTTTCTTTGGTGGAACACAAAAAAAGAGATTTGATGAACCAATTTTGAAGAACCATTTTTTTTTTTTTTTTTCGGTACCCATTGAGTTCCATTGCATGGGCAAAAAAACAACACTGAGAAATTAGCCTTTTTTTATGTTCCACAGAAGAAGACTTGCAGGTTTGGAATGATGTGAGGTTGAAAAAATGATGACAGAATATTTGTTTTTAGGCGAACTGTTATTTTACCTCTTACTAAACCCGGAATATTCCTTTAATGCACTTCCTATTGCCCGTTCAACAAGTTTTTTTAATAAAAACAACAGATCCATTTTGACAGATCTCTCAAAAATTTAAGACACACAATGTTGAGAGTCATAAATTACACAAGAGAGGCAAGAAAACAGGACAGAAGTTGTTGGATGTGAGAGATATGAATTATAGATTGTAAAACTGTGTACGCAGTGCTGCTTTTCCTTGTTTCAGCATGCATTTCTCCATTTGTCTCGTGTTGCTAAATTTTTAAAGTTTTTTCATGTCAGATTGATGCCACTTCTGATTACAGAATTTACACCCGAATTGCAACTGACAAGACTTGGTCGGCGGCACATTACGGCAGAAATCACCTGGGTATTGAAAAAGTAACAAGTCATTTAAATATTAAATGCACTTTCTCAGAAAAGTGGCAAAATCATTTGAATTAACAGAAAAGACGCGAGGCCCTAATTGCAATCGTTTTGATTTATTCATCCATATTTAGAAAGCGCACATTTCCTGCTCCTCTGCAAACACACGCATTTCCTCTCTCTATAATAAAGCAAGAGGAATCTCTAAGTGCCTGTTTTATTTATTTATCCTAAAACAGAAGGATTCTTCAAGCTTAATGCAGATTTTGCCATTCGGAGACGGAATAATGGATGGTGGCCTCATGTATTTTTAATGGCTGCATGTTGTGTGGCAGATAAACATGGTGTTTGAGATGTTTTCTCTCCGCTGAGCTGTGTATTCCCAAGATGTGGGTGTACTCTATACACCGGGAAACCGCAGCCACAAAAAGACCATTTATACGACCAATAAAAAAAATTGACATTTTCAGTGAGTTTCAGTAAGTCACGGCTGAGCTGGATGGTTTGCTTGAAAAAGGACATGAAATATATCGCTTCATATCACAGGAAAAAAAAACTTAATTTCCCCCGACCCATATCTGCTGTAGTCTAGCCACTTTGCCTTGTTTCTCGACCTTTCAGAGACTTTGACAGTTGACGGATACTTGTGCTGCCCGAAATCGCTCAGGATTTTACCTGTTGCCGTGAGCTTCCAGTGAGGTCTCAGCTATTGTGCGCAGTTTAAAAATAGAAGCTGTTTTAATGAATGAAATAATTTTGGCCACTGAGACTAACTGCAGTCTTACTAATAATGTGTTTGGGCTCATTTTAATAAGTCATCATAATTACGTGGAGAATTTGATTGGGCATCTGTGCCCAGTAATGACAAGAGCAGGGCAGCGGTGTCAAAGAGGAGGACCTCCATTCCTGATTCAGATTTGGCAAGCTAATCATTTGAAGTATGCTTGTTAGGCCACTTAAAGTTTTACCATTAATCCAACCGGCACCTCTGATCTAAATTATGCAATTTTTTGCATCCTTGCAGGAATGCAGGTCTTTCTGTAATCTTCATCACAAAAGCTTTATGAGGAGCATGATGTCTAGAAACGATATACAGGTCTTGATTTAAATGTAACAGTAATTTGTGGCGTAATGTTGAAAAAATGACTAAAGAAATCAAGGTCACAGTGAGGCACTTACAGTAAAAGTGAATGGAGCCAATTTTTGTAACACTTAAAACCATGAATGTGAAACATATAATTTTATAAGAACACTTACATTAATTCTTATGTTAAAGCTTTTGTATTATTTCAGCTTTAAGGCCCGTTTACACCAAGAATGATCAATTATATTGGTTGTCTGTGTTTTTATCATTCATCAGCTGGAATAAAAATGAAAATATCATAATTTACTCATCCTCATGTCATTCCAATTCCGTTAGACTTTCTTTCTTTGGTGGAACACAAAAAAAGAGATTTGATGAACCAATTTTGAAGAACCATTTTTTTTTTTTTTTCGGTACCCATTGAGTTCCATTGCATGGGCAAAAAAACAACACTGAGAAATTAGCCTTTTTTATGTTCCACAGAAGAAGACTTGCAGGTTTGGAATGATGTGAGGTTGAAAAAATGATGACAGAATATTTGTTTTTAGGCGAACTGTTATTTTACCTCTTACTAAACCCGGAATATTCCTTTAATGCACTTCCTATTGCCCGTTCAACAAGTTTTTTTAATAAAAACAACAGATCCATTTTGACAGATCTCTCAAAAATTTAAGACACACAATGTTGAGAGTCATAAATTACACAAGAGAGGCAAGAAAACAGGACAGAAGTTGTTGGATGTGAGAGATATGAATTATAGATTGTAAAACTGTGTACGCAGTGCTGCTTTTCCTTGTTTCAGCATGCATTTCTCCATTTGTCTCGTGTTGCTAAATTTTTAAAGTTTTTTCATGTCAGATTGATGCCACTTCTGATTACAGAATTTACACCCGAATTGCAACTGACAAGACTTGGTTGGCGGCACATTACGGCAGAAATCACCTGGGTATTGAAAAAGTAACAAGTCATTTAAATATTAAATGCACTTTCTCAGAAAAGTGGCAAAATCATTTGAATTAACAGAAAAGACGCGAGGCCCTAATTGCAATCGTTTTGATTTATTCATCCATATTTAGAAAGCGCCGCACATTTCCTGCTCCTCTGCAAACACACGCATTTCCTCTCTCTATAATAAAGCAAGAGGAATCTCTAAGTGCCTGTTTTATTTATTTATCCTAAAACAGAAGGATTCTTCAAGCTTAATGCAGATTTTGCCATTCGGAGACGGAATAATGGATGGTGGCCTCATGTATTTTTAATGGCTGCATGTTGTGTGGCAGATAAACATGGTGTTTGAGATGTTTTCTCTCCGCTGAGCTGTGTATTCCCAAGATGTGGGTGTACTCTATACACCGGGAAACCGCAGCCACAAAAAGACCATTTATACGACCAATAAAAAAAATTGACATTTTCAGTGAGTTTCAGTAAGTCACGGCTGAGCTGGATGGTTTGCTTGAAAAAGGACATGAAATATATCGCTTCATATCACAGGAAAAAAAAACTTAATTTCCCCCGACCCATATCTGCTGTAGTCTAGCCACTTTGCCTTGTTTCTCGACCTTTCAGAGACTTTGACAGTTGACGGATACTTGTGCTGCCCGAAATCGCTCAGGATTTTACCTGTTGCCGTGAGCTTCCAGTGAGGTCTCAGCTATTGTGCGCAGTTTAAAAATAGAAGCTGTTTTAATGAATGAAATAATTTTGGCCACTGAGACTAACTGCAGTCTTACTAATAATGTGTTTGGGCTCATTTTTAATAAGTCATCATAATTACGTGGAGAATTTGATTGGGCATCTGTGCCCAGGAAGATGAAATATGTTGTGTGGGCATGACGGTAAAGGATATTGCTTGCTGTTCATACATAATTGAGAGATCTTGAATGTCAGACCTGCGGGAGCAAATGCCGGAAAAAGCATTGGAGTTCACTAACATCAGACGCATGGCAACCGCTGCATGCTGAATATCTGTACTAGAGGGACATATGTCAAAGATGAGCTAGGTTTGGGATCTCAAATGACTGGGGATGTTTGTTGATTATTTCCTTATATGTTGGCTCATAAGCCTAAAGGAAAACTGTATTGCTCATGGATGCAAAAGAAATGGATTTTAGTTATCGATTATATACATATTCGTTTAAAAAGCCATTGTACTGTAAATGCGCTTTTAGCATCCATTGTTAATTTATTCTGGGAGGGGAAGGATTTTGTTTTATAACAAATATATTGCTTAACAACCCTCAATGAGCAAGATAAAGGTAATGCATTTTTGATTTGAAGAATGATTGTAGATTTGGTTTTAAAAGCTACGACTGTCAATAGAATATCCATTATTACGGTCATGATTTTCAACCAGTTCTTAGAAAACCAAATGAAATTGTAATATTGTGTAGTTTGGTAAATGTAACCCTCATGTAACCCATAAATGTAATCCATATGTAACCTAAACTTGATTGATCCAATCAAACTAAATTTCTAAATTACATTTTTAAAATTAGTTTTTTAGTACTTTTTAAATAAATATTTTATACTAACTCATAACTTTTCATAAATTTCAAAAATCATGTTTCACATTTTTTATTGTTATCATGTTTTTATTTTATTGTGTTAGTTAGATGTATTTTTTTAGTTATTTTTTACTTAATCAAAATAACCCAACTGCATTTTGATTGAGATTAATTGGAATGCACAATGAAAAACCGGAGTTATCTGTTTTTGCAAATGAACTCTTCATATATTTTATATGTGTATACAGTATATAATTCTTTTTAGGTCTATTATGTTCACCAAGATTAAATATATATAGTTGTATATTTATATAGGCTATAGAGTTTTCTTTTATATAATTAAAATAATTTTCATATAATTAAAATAATATAATTTATTCCTATTATGAGCTGAATTTTCTGCTTTCAGAATTACTTCATTATTCAGTGTCACATGATCTTTTAGAAATCATTCTAATATGCTGATTTGGTGCCCAAGAAATATTTCTTACTATCATCAATGTTGAAAACGGCTTAATATTAATATTGCTTAATATTTTTGTGGAAACAGTGATAGTTTTTCTGGATTCTTTGAGGAAACTCAAACGAGCAGCATTTATTTGAAGTAGAAGTCTTTTCTAACATTATGAATGACTTTGCTCTTACTTTTGATTTATTTTAGTGCATGGGAAGTGATACATTTTCTTAGTTTGCGTGTAGGATGGGATTTTGAGGGCGTTGTAAAGTGAAGTATTGTGAAGAAGCATGTTGATATTCTTGCCAATCACAACACCATACACACAGCTAACAGTTCCTCTAGCATGTGTTTTCCAGTAGTCCATGTCCAGGATGGCGGTCAATCATCTTTCAGTTTTAGCCGCTCCCTTGCGGTTAACACGCCACATCTGTCTACCTTGCCTGCTTTCATTTCATGCATTATATATGACCGTTTGAAATCATGATAAAAGCAGACACTGTCGCTTTTCGCTAGTTTTTGTTTGCCTGCGATCTGATTTCATTGATCTTCCACCGTGAGCTTGAACTGCTCTTTTCTTGTAGCCTCTGACTCCATTTTTCATAACACACTCTCTCTCACAGGCCTCTTACGCTTATGCTTCTTCTAGGAGGTCTGTGCTATGAGAGTCGTCCATAACACGAAAACCTGACTGTGTAACTCAATGAAATACGGGAGCTGACAGGATGCTATTTATTTCCTGTTGAGCCACAGTCTCCACTAAGATGAATGGAGGGTCTGTCGTGCGAGCGAAGAGCCAGCTTTATTTTTCTGACGTTTTCGTGTTTAATGCGATATATATTTCATATGAGCCATATTTGTGCTCTCTCCCCTTTTTGCATTTTCTTTTAAAGCTCAGATGCAGTTATTGATGCGCTGGCTTGAGTACATTATGCTTTATTTGTCGGTAAGCACCATTTTTGCATATTGACAGTAACAAGCAAATGCATGTATGGAAATTCTAATATAAATTGACTGATGTTTAGAGGCCTGGTTTCTGCTCGCTAAGCTCTTCTGAGACTTATATACAGTTCTTTATTGCTAATCCTAGCAAGCAGCTTTAAAGAGTCCAACTTTTGACTTTTATCTTGTATTACAGTAATGACATATGGCTCCTCTCTCTAATGTGTATAAAGCAATGAGAAAAAAAAAAAAAGGCAGCAACATGATGAAAAGGGAGCTGGGTCTATCTTGATATTTGGGAATGGGGTGGGTAATCTTTCTATAATGGCTTTAGCTTTATGATGTCACTATTTCATCGGGTTGGCACACCTTTTATGGAATTTTTGCATTCATGAGAAAATAAATACAAAGACAAACTAATAGTGGAATGGAAGGAAGGTTTTTGTTTATATTGGACACGACAGCCACATCTTAGTATTCTGTGGAAAAATCTGTATTACAGGGCGAATCTCAAGAAATGTCCAGGTTATATTTCACCAAAAATGGAATCATATTTACATGTATGAAGCCTATTTTTAGCAACAATATGGCAGCGTTAGCAACAATTTGGGATGGTAATTTTTCATTAATATATTATGTGTAATTCTTTAAACATTTTTAATATTTTTGGTAATTTTCAAAACATTTTAAAGATTTTTTTGTTATAAAAATAGCTTTTTAGGGGGAAATGTGACACAATCAAAAAAAAAAAAAACAATTTGTGTAAACGTTTTTTCTTTTGAGTTTGGTATAAAATATGACCCCCCCTATTAGTGCTGTCAAACGATTATTATGTACATATAAATAACGATTTATTATGCATATCCACATACACACACATACAGTATATATTTTGAAAATATTTATTTATATTTATATATATTCATATAATTTATATTATAAATAAATATATTTAATATGTAAAATAACATATTTTTCTGAAATATATACATGCATGTGTGTGTATTTATATATACATAATAAATATACACCGTACACATTATGTAAACAAAAACTTATTTTGGATGCGATTAATTGTTTGACAGCACTAATATATACTGTGTATATATACACACACACACATATATATATATATATATATATATATATATATATATATATATATGCACACATATATTAGGTGTCAACGTTAACGTGTTAACGCATGCGATTAATTAAAAAAAAATTAACGCGTTAATAGTTTTTTAACGCAGATTAATCGTTTGATAAGGTTTGACCCCAACTTCTTCCCGTCATCGCAGCGCAGAAGGTTATCTATCATTGTGTGATAAGGGTATAGCACCAGTGTTGCCAGGGCAGCGGCACAAGTGCGCTATTTTGAAAATACAGTTGCGTGAAAAAATTACAGAGCCGTGGGTTGCGGTTTTTTGGGCTACTTTTTTAATGTAATCCCAAAGTGTAGACAAATAAAAATTAAAATAGATCCTTTTACTAATGTGTATTATACTTGGAATGTATACCTGGCAACTTAAGAACGGAGAGGCGGTTGTAGCATCACAAACAACGTGAGTTTCAGCAGAGCATACATGTTCAGGCTTTTACACAGCAGAAATAAACATGACAACAGCCACTATAGATTATATAAGATAATAAACACGATTATGATAGGATATGGTCTGTATGTGATTTTCTTGAGATTGAATGTGTACATCTGAAATGCTAATTTGTGCAGCGATATAAAAGGCTATAAATAGCATATTTTAACAACAGTAAACGACCAAATTCCACATGTGATCGCAAAAGGAAGTTATTACAAACACTCGATGGTGGTTTGAAGTGAGTTCTGAGTAAAAGTGCACTATTAATCTCATAAATTGTCTTATGTAGCATGATGCTAATATTAGCTCTAATGCAGCTGCAGAACAGGTCCAATTCTTCTTCATAATGCATTTTGTCATAATATTTCACGTAAGGACACAAGAAATGTTTTGTTGTATTAATTAGAAATACTTTTGGTAATAGTTGTGTAAATGTATACTGGGATTGAAGCGATGTGGTTTGGTAAACGTTTTATTGCTAGTTTAAAGGCTGATAATGGCTGAATAAAAACAAAAGAATAATGATAAAGAATAATAAGGATTATGTCTCATACCTGGCGGAAGTGTGAAAGGTTCTGTTTCCTTAAACTAGTTTCATGCATTTCTTTTTCAACACATTTACAGGTAAATCCTAGTATTTTAAATTTGCGATTAATCATGATTAATCACAGCCCATGACTGTGATTAACGCGATTTAAAAAATTTAATCGATTGACAGCACTAATATATATATATATATATATATATATATATATATATATATATATATATATATATTATATATATATATATATAATACAGGTGCTGGTCATATAATTAGAATATCATGAGCTGCAAGCTCTAATCATCAAAATGAAAAGAAATAAACATTTGAAATATATCAGTCTGTGTGGAATGAATGAATATAATATACAAGTTTCACTTTTTGAATGGAATTAGTGAAATAAATCAACTTTTTGATGATATTCTAATTATATGACCAGCACCTGTATATGTATATGTATATATATATATATATATACAGTGGGGCAAAAAAGTATTTAGTCAGCCACCAATTGTGCAAGTTCTCCCACTTAAAGATGAGAGAGGCCTGTAATTTTCATCATAGGTATACCTCAACTAGGGTTGTTCCGATTCCGATACTAGTATCGGAAATTCCACCGATACCACAAAAAATTCTGGCATCGGTATCGGCGAGTACTTGAACCCATGTACCGATCCGATACCATTTTCTTAGACAAGACCTATAGTTATGCATGCTAGCTTTGCTTAACGCTGCAAATAGGAAATCAATTCTTCTTCGCTGCTCAGAATACAAATACAGGAAGCTGTGCTGTGTTGCCACAAGCAACCACTATTTAGAGCAGCGAAGAAGTACAAACGTGCTAGCACATTGCCAGTAAATCACTTGCATATGCGACTAAATCTTCACCCTGGGCGACTAAATGATGTCTAATATTAGCCACTGGCTGATAAATAATCAGATTTTACAAAAAAGCACCACCACCAGTCCTAAGTTCAGTTAAAATGACTAATATGCATTCATACATGGTTACCAAGTTTTAATTCTAATTGCTAAAGTTCTATCAATAATACTTGATTATCATAATATATGTATAATGCTTGACGGACTGATGTTAACAGTGTACTTTTTTCCAAACATTATATATTATATTTTTTGTTTACTCGCCAGACTATCTATCTATGGTGAAGCGCACCTTAAAATAATTGTATCAATTCATACAGGGCTAGTAAGTATAGCTGTATAACCAGATACACAGTATCGGATCAGTACTCGGTATCGGCCGATACCCTGAGTCTAGGTATCGGAATCGGTATCAGGAAGGGAAAAAGGGTATCGGAACATCTCTAACCTCAACTATGAGAGACAAAATGAGAAAAAAAAAATCCAGAAAATCACATTGTAGGATTTTTTAAGAATTTATTTGCAAATTATGGTGGAAAATAAGTATTTGGTCAATAACAAAATTTCATCTCAATACTTTGTTATATACCCTTTGTTGGCAATGACAGAGGTCAAACGTTTTCTGTAAGTCTTCACAAGGTTTTCACACACTGTTGCTGGTATTTTGGCCCATTCCTCCATGCAGATCTCCAGAATGTTTTGGGGCTGTCGCTGGGCAACACGGACTTTCAACTCGCTCCAAAGATTTTCGATGGGGTTGAGATCTGGAGACTGGCTAGGCCACTCCAGGACCTTGAAATGCTTCTTCGAAGCCACTCCTTCGCTGCCAGGCGGTGTGTTTGGGATCATTGTCATGCTGAAAGACCCAGCCACGTTTCATCTTCAATGCCCTTGCTGATGGAAGGAGGTTTTCACTCAAAATCTCACGATACATGGCCCCATTCATTCTTTCGTTTACGGATCAGTCGTCCTGGTCCCTTTGCAGAAAAACAGCCCCAAAGCATGATGTTTCCACCCCATGCTTCACAGTAGGTATGGTGTTCTTTGGATGCAACTCAGCATTCTTTCTCCTCCAAACACGACAAGTTGAGTTTTTACCAAAAGTTCTATTTTGGTTTCATCTGAACATATGACATTCTCCCAATCCTCTTCTGGATCATCCAAATGCTCTCTAGCAAACTTCAGATGGGCCCGGACATGTACTGGCTTAAGCAGGGGGACACGTCTGGCACTGCAGGATTTGAGTCCCTGGCGGCGCAGTGTGTTACTGATGGTAGCCTTTGTTACTTTGGTCCCAGCTCTCTGCAGGTCATTCACTAGGTCCCCGTGTGGTTCTGGGATTTTGCTCACAGTTCTTGTGATCATTTTGATCCCACGGGTGAGATCTTGCGTGGAGCCCCAGATCGAGGGAGATTATCAGTGGTCTTGTATGTCTTCCATTTTCTAATAATTGCTCCCACAGTTGATTTCTTCACACCAAGCTGCTTACCTATTGCAGATTCAGTCTTCCCAGCCTGGTGCAGGTCCACAATGTTGTTTCTGGTGTCCTTTGACAGCTCTTTGGTCTTGGCCATGGTGGAGTTTGGAGTTGGACTGTTTGAGGTTGTGGACAGGTGTCTTTTATACTGATAACAAGTTCAAACAGATGCCATTAATACAGGTAACGAGTGGAGGACAGAGGAGCCTCTTAAAGAAGAAGTTACAGAAATCTTGCTTGTTTGTAGGTGACCAAATACTTATTTTACCGAGGAATTTACCAATTAATTCTTTAAAAATCCTACAATGTGATTTTCTGGATTTTTTCCCCCTCATTTTGTCTCTCATAGTTGAGGTATACCTATGATGAAAATTACAGGCCTCTCTCATCTTTTTAAATGGGAGAACTTGCACAATTGGTGGCTGACTAAATACTTTTTTGCCCCACTGTATATATATATATATATATATATATACAGGGCCTAAAACTAACTTTTTGCCACACCTGCCAATGGCCGGTGACGTGATTAAAATTTACCGGCCAAAATATTTTTTTACCGGTCATGAAACTCTTTTTGCAAAAACAGGCAGTCATTACTACTACAATGGCTAAACATATTTACAATGTTTTTAATTTGTCCTTTACTTTACTTACAAGAAAAAAACAAACAGATTTATTGATTTATCTTTCTTTTTTTTTTTTTGTCCCTCAAAAACGTTGAGATTCTTGTTCGGCAAACGGAGGCCATCGTGTTACGCCTGTTTCACACATACTCAGTTTGCAGTGCAAATGTGGTGCATATTTTTTCCACACCCATGTTAACGGATTAGAGCAGGGCTATTCAATTAGCTTCATTTGAGTGTCGTATTGAACTGAAAATTTAAAGGGGGCCAAGGGGGTGGGGATCATTCCGATCTCTTTCTGGGGGAACCTAAAAAATTTGAAATTAAATTGAAATCTAAAATCTATAAAAGGTTAACATTAGTGCTTTCTGTCAATTGATTAAAAAAACAAAAAAACAATCACACATTTTTTGTAATTAATCATGATTAATCGCATATTTATATTGTCATAATTTCACATTGAACCTCCAAATTAATGTAGAAACAACATAAAGATATTATATTTTAAATGTTTTTAATAGCGTCTTTTTACTAAGTAGCCTATTATTAATGAAGAATTGATACCAATACTACTACTGCATGGTGTCTCTATTAAATGCATTTTCCCTCAATTTTACCTATTAATTATAGACATTCAACATTACAGTATAATTGAAATTCTTTTTTTACATTTAATAGGCTCTGAAATAGTGATTTTAAAACAATCTTCACATAAACTATAAATTGCATATGCATAAGCTATACAGATTAATCCTTATTAATCAGCGACTAGAGCAGTCGAGTGATTTCTTTTTCTCTTTTGTTCCTTGATTTACATCAATGACAGACTTCAGCAGGTTTTACTTTAAAAGCAGCACTGTCTCTTTAAAACCCGATGTACATGACGCAGATCTGACACACATCCGATTTTGTCCAAACTCTTTACGGTTATTTAAGATTTAAAACTCATTTAAAACCACGTTTACGAGGTAACTGGCCAAAACCGCGTATTTTGACATAATTGTGTGTGTTTTCGTCTGTTGAAGCGCTACTGGTGCGCTGTCTAAGCGGCTCGGTGTTTGAGCTACAGCCAAACCTACTTCACTGCACCGTTTAGGCGGCGTAACCCCAGGTATGTGTCGCCACATTCTTGAGTTATGAAGAATAAAGAAGGGAAAAGTTAATCTTCCGAGATGAAGCAGCAATATCTTCTCAGGTAAAAGTTATTAGAACCAGGGACAAGCGGGCCATAACACTGCTCTGACCTGTATCTATTATCTATTATTTGATTCGCTCTTGTAGTTTATGACAGAACAGCTAACCAATCACGAGCTCATCTTGGGGAAAGGTTATTTACGTCAGAAACAGCGAAACCCTTTTAAACCTAGCTGTTGTTTTCACTACATTGCATTGTTATATTTCGGAAAAGTTTTACCGGCCAACTGGCGACTGACACTGTTACATTTACTCACCAACGCCGATTTTTACTTGCATTTGGAGCTTGGCGAGTGTTAATTTTAGGCCCTGTATATTTGTAAGAGATAATCAACGGCTAGCTGTGCATTAAACGATTTGAATGCACGATGTGGAGGCGAAGAACCGCCCGATGCGCAGCGGTTGCCTCCTCTAAGTGCATTCAAATCGTTTAATGCACAGCTAGCCGTTGATTATCCAGTTTATGCCATGGTCATTTGCCAGCATTCACATATTAAAGATGTTAATAATATTTGCGCTGCAATATTTGACCTGAACAATAAAAATGGCGGTTATTTTCGTCTTTATTACTATTCAACTGTAATTGTTTGTTACTATGGTTACCAATGTTTATAGGACGCGCATTAACATGTGATTAAACTGACCTGGAACTACCTGTGCAGTTAAACGAATTTAATCAACACCTGCCAGCCAATCAGAATTGAGTATTCAGACAGACCATGGCATAAATATATATATTTTGTATTGACTGTCATGAAAATTATGTTTCACTCAAAAAATTAAGCCTGTTTTGGGCAACACTTTTGGATGGAAATATTGTCATTATTGTATAATTTGTAATTTTTTTAATACAATTTAATAATTTAATTTAATAAAAAAGAGACTTGGGATGGGAATGGGAAACTGTGATGTCAACACAATGCAAACATTTTTTTATTGTAGATTTTGTAAATATGTGTAGAAAACAAATATTCTACTTGATTATCCATTATATGATATTTAATAATACTTTAAATCCTTTATATACCTGCATCATCAGTTCTGAGTATGTGCCTTTCATTAGTGAGGTAATTTTATAAGGTCAGCTAAAGTAGCTTGGACCTGAGCTGAGTGGACAGGAGTGGATACAGTTTGTTTTTGTTGTGCGTCTTGATCTCCAGTTGGATCTTGAGTGTCTATGACCTGTCTCGGTCTTCGTCCACCTCACCTTGTGAGTTAATGTCTCAGCTGACAAGGCTGCTCACATCACAGTCCTGACCTCAACATTACTGTACACATGAGGACAGAAGCAGGCCCCGTGAAAGCTGTGATTCTTGACAAGCTGTCGGAAGTGACAGTCTGTAACCAGAGATAAGCAAATATGCAGTTAACTTTTTTTTTTTTTTTTTTTTAAACAGTTATTTGCTTAGTATAGGTATAGAAGTGGCTTTGAAATGACCAAAATGAGTACAAAGACTTTGGACAGTTAACGCTCGAGTCTTTTTTTCCATGCACATATAGTGAAACCTTTGAATGAGGTTGTTTTTGTCTTTTTCTCCTTGTGTTTCCAATGCTTAAAGATTTTATAAGAGATGCTTATAGACCGCCTCAAACAGAATCAAGCTCTTTGAATCTGTTTAGATGATTTTAAAAGGAGAGGGAAGGCTACGACTCTGAGATTTATGGCTTTGCTGTCTTTCTCTGGATTGATGCTGAGCTTTTTCCGGCCCTTTCTGCTTTTACAGCATCAGCTTGTATCCAGAGACATGGCATCAGCCCAGTAAAGTCCCGTTTAATGTTCAATACTCAATGTTGAGGAGCAAAAAAAGATAAAAAATCCAATGTAAGCATCTTCAGCTGTAGTTAAAGAACATTTGTTGCCATCCATACGTCATTGATGTGTTATTTGTTCTCTCAGAGTAAGCGCTCACAAACAAAATCTTAGAACGTAAGCAAGTAAAAGCAATTGTGTGATTTGCTTTTGTGAGCATTCCTCCCCCCTCTTTCTCTGGGTTCATTTTAATTCATGGTATTGCTATGTAAATGAGAACGCTGGCTGAGAGCAAAGGAAGGTGAGTTATAAGGACAGGTGAAGCAACGGAAGGGCATCCGTTTTGATCGGTTGTTGCGCCGCATGGCATTAAGGCTCTAATACAGTCAGGCTTAACTCGAGCTTATCGTTTGAATAAACAAGACAACTGTATCTTTCCCTTAGTTTCACAGCGTGTGCGATACGGGGCAGTAAAATGAGTGATGTTTGTAAAACGGGACAGTTGTGCCCAGTAAGCATTTTACATAGATGCTCTGGAGTTTTTATGTGGCGCTTCATGAGCCTGGCCGTCTAATGCACCCTGACACTCTGTTTTGATATCATTACTACATTATACTGGCAATTTTTGAGTGAAAAAATACACTACTTAGAAAGTCGAAATTCATAAATAAATTTATGTCAAACTGCACTTAATATTGATTTTGTTAGTGTTCAGATTCAGTAATAAGGTAAAGGGTGCATGAATATTTAAATATGATCTTCATTTCTGCATCTCCTAATGGCCTGAGCTCCTCCACACTCAATTTAAACACAATTTAGAAACTATAATGTATTGAAAAATACAGGGATTTGGCAATAAATCATGAAGAGAATATCTCAGGCCTATTATAAGGTAGTTCAATATTGGCCCCCAGAGGGGCCCGCACAATTAGATTCCTGTTTTTAAGCTGTTCAATTATCCTCCTGCTCTCATTTCAAGGGACTTCTATACCTTTTAAAGCATTTAGCTTATAGAAGCAACACAATGGTCTGTATTAAAAAAAAATGTAAGGGGAGGCAAGGGAGTTGAGGGGGGAGGATATGGTCATTTTGTCTATGTGCATTTCTTGAGGGAAAATGGCATTTCCATAAGCAAAATCATTTTCTTAATCGGTATGTTTTTCTTGATTCCTATTTAAATGGTTTCAACAAACAGTAAAATAAAACAGATATATTATATTAGATTGTTTGTTACTTTTTGTTTTTAGCACAAAACCTTATTTATAAATGTGCATTTTTTACTCATTCATTTTTATTTAACACTTTAAGTAAATTTATCTTGTTTTAAGGGTATTTATTTTTAGAACACACAAATGTTGAGTTAGTTGAGTGTTGAGTACACTAATATTTTACATTTGAAATTTAAATAAATTTTGTTAAACAGCTCTCAAGTAACTATCTTGTTTTAAGTATATTTAGGTATTTTTACTGCAAAACGACACAAATGCTAAGAAAATTAATTTATTTATTAAACGCTTCTCAAGTACATTTATTTGTTTTTAATATTTTTTTTTTTGTTAAATAGATCTCACTTAACTTGTTTTAAGAGTATTTAGTGATTTTTCTCCCCTGCAAAACAAGACAAAAATGCTAATTAAGAAAAGGATTTACCAGTTTCATAAGAATATTTTCAATTTCCACAAGCTGCCTCGTTGTTAGAATATGTCCATTTAGTGCTTAATGAGAATCTCTCCCATGTAGTCTCTAAAATGGTTTGTAATATTGCCAGCTTTGGTGTCTTGAGAGATGTTGTGGTGTCTAGTGGATGTGATTGGGGATGAGGTGAAACTAATGAGTGGTTTGAACGCTTCGTCAGTGATTATTGAGTCAAAGGAATGGCTTGCACAATCGCTCAACTAAGAGAATCTTAGATGACACTTTCAAAAGGTCAACCTAACCAAAACATTCTCATTTGTCCACATGTCTGTAAAGTCATCACATGTTGATGTATAAAGCATCAGTGCATCCTATAAGCACATGCAGCTTTTATGTGAACCAAATGCTCTTTAGAGCACACAAACACATTACAGAATTTTAAACAGTTCGGTGTGTGCAGTCCTCCCGCTGGCTCCATCCAGACCTCAACGGCTCTGTGTTTCACACCATCTCAGTTGAAACAGCTGATTCTGCTTCAGTTTTGGAAAAAGCCTTTGTGTACATTTATAACCCATATGGTTTCTATTCACAAAATCACACATTGTCATTCTCGCTTGTTGTCCAATAATAAAAGAGACTGCCTCAGCACTGCTGAGAGGCATTTTGTCAACATATTTACATTTTCAATGTCAGTGTGAAATAAGGACATCACAAGGGAATGAATGGCGGCTGTCATATTCTCAACATGAGGTCATTTCTTCTTATTCCACCGCAATGGATGTCACACGTAATGTAAAAGTAAGAACTTGTACATTAATAATAATGATGACTGATGAAAATGATGATAAACTGTTCAGTTTCAGCTTAACTTTCCCTTTTAATGCTGTTGTTCTGCTATATCAGAATTAAAAATGTCAGTATAGTATTTCCCTTGCTTTTCATATCATGCAGTCTTCTCATTTGGGGTCGTATAAGTGGTGATTTTATTTAAAGGAGCATTATATACCGCGTTTATCCTAAAATATATGTTCTGGGGTCTGCGTGATCTATTAGCTGTGTGACTGGGGTGGTCAGTGATTAGTATAGAGTGTATTATGTAAAGGTGGCCCAGCTCTGGTGGCTAATGGCCGGGCTGTCTACATAAGTTATGGATGTACCCTTTTGAGCAGAGGGGTCGCACATAAAGGACCACCTTTTTAATTCACAGTCACCCACGGTCATGCTAAATGGCTGATACTGGAATTGAAATCCTAGTTTATACCCATACACACACTCTTTGTTCCAAATATAGCCATTAACTTTGATGGTTCAAGAGAGGTACATTTTCCCCCTCTTCATTTTCACAAGGTTAAACATTTTCTATGGCGGCTCTAGTCCGTGTCTTATGAATATACCACTCTTATATCAGTTGTGTTAACGGTGTACACAATTAGTGTATCATGGTGACATAGAAAGCTATTAGTTTCTGCCAGTGCAACGAGTGGACGGTGATATTAGTCAGTAGGATAGTTTTATTTTGAAATAATTTGTTAAAAATGAAGAAAAAAAAAGAACTGTCATTATTTGATTTAAGATATTTCCTAAAACATATGAGCTTATTTCTTGTGAAATGCAAAAGGATGCAATTTAAAGAATTGCACTGGTTGCTTTTTTCCATGCATTTAAATTGAGTACTGAGGCTTTTATGGAAAAAAAGGGGTTCAAACATACCATGAAAGTATCAAGAGAGTTGTGCACATGACTTATGCATTATATTCCATTCATATGATAGCTTTGTGTGATGAATGACTGTTTGTAAGTGTTCATAAAAGTACAATGTCCAGTTTGATTCATTCTTTTGAATCTGATTTTGTTTAGTGTCTAAATGATTCGTTCTTATATACGACTGATTCAAATGATTATGACTCACTGGAAGGTAAGATTATAAGTGATTTCAAATGTAAATTTCTGCCTGTCTTCTTCTTCTGAGATCTTTAGA
Source organism: Onychostoma macrolepis (assembly GCF_012432095.1). Taxonomy (NCBI): domain Eukaryota; kingdom Metazoa; phylum Chordata; class Actinopteri; order Cypriniformes; family Cyprinidae; genus Onychostoma; species Onychostoma macrolepis. Next base: position 12,391,675 of record NC_081177.1, read on the forward strand.
GCGCTTTTGAACTATATAGATTGACCTGTAGACTTTCTTACGTTTTTCTTTCTCTGGAAGAAAAGAAAGTCATATAGGTTTGTAGCACTATGAGTGTGAGTAAATGCTGACAGAAGTGAACTGTCCCTTTAATATTTTCAAGTCCTTTCTTGTCAGCTTCTGTTATGTACATATGGAAATATGGAATTCTCTGCTGGTGCTTTTACACAGTCAATAACACTTTTCATTCTCGCTTTGACACATGAACACACTTAGCGCGGGAACCTTTCATGTTAATTGTGTCTGTGTTCCAGCTAAGACCCTTAAAACACAGACGCCTAGTCCCCATCTGCCACATAACACTGATTGCGAATGTAGCAAAATCCTGATTACTGAATTTCTGAGCAGCTCCTTTGTGTACGGCACTTCATTTTTCCTCTCTTGAGTAGATTATTAAAAATTGATAATTCTTTGTAATGGCCTCATTTCTGTCAGTTTTCATATTTTAATCTGGTTTTAAGGAAAACAAGATACATTAATCAAATATGACAGAACACTCTCTTAATGTAATCATGCAGGGGAATATGAATTGCAAATGCACGAGCTGCCCCCCCACCCGCCCATGTTCTTCCATTAATGTTACAAAATAAAATAATCATGACCATTTTACATAGAGATCGACGACATGCGATGCAATGGAATATTTAAAATCGGCTTCGTTGGAAATGGTTTAAAGTCAAGGCTTTGCATCAAAGGCCAGTATTGTGTGGTTTAAACAAATGCAAAATGACACCTGCATCGCTTAGACCAAATTCTTACCAGTGGAGACAAAACAAGGATGTTTTTTGTGTTAAAAGCAGTGATTTCTTTTCTTGCTTGAATTATCATCCCAATGGTACATCACTGTATGGGCCTTTGTAGTTAGTTTGATAAGGAATCCTGATAGATAAAGACTGAACAAAAGCACATTACATGTTTTTATGATCATAACAGCGTTAAGCCTGCTCACAACGATTGTACATTCTGTTAAAAATCTGTTCTAAATATTTTAGAGGTGCAATTACAGATTATACTTTTAATGCCAACAGTTTGACTTTCTTGCAGATCACTGCACTACAAGAGGAGCACCGTTAACCAGAAGTCAATATCTCACACAGAGAACGGAAAGCCATAATTAGATTCATTTGCAACTCAGATCAATGTTTTCCTGAGGATTATGGTTATAAAGTAGAAGGGAGCATTAAAAAATCATAACTAAATAAATATGTGTTTGGGAAAAAAAGAGCTTACGCCCAATAGTGCTCATAAACCGAAATCAGCGTCTGCGAAAAAACAGAATGAATATTTAAAGACGGCGGAAAGAAAATGGCACTAATGAAGAAAGGCAGTTCTAAAAGGCTGACCCAGGAGCGGGGGAATTCTTCGGAGGGTACCTTGGCCATACTTAGAGAAAAGCAGATAATTCGTTAATGTCACGCACTTGTTGGAAATGGCAGATAAATGGATTCCAGCCATTATTTGCCAGCCTAAGTGAAGTGAAGGAGGAAGTGTGGCAACGAGGACAAACCCAGTTATGAGTGATAAGTGTCTAAAAGCTAATGAAGGCTGGATAGGCCAAGGTCAATGGCTGCCGGTGAGGTGTCTGTACGGCTTTGCTGTCCCGGTGCTTAAATATAGTGGAATATACATTGAGCTTTTAACACCTTGAAACATAGGCGAGGCTGGAATATGAAATATGGGCTTGTAATGGCGTTTTAATGACCCACTCCCCACCCCCTTCCTGGCCTAAGATTGGAAATCAGAGGTGAACCTTGATATCACTGCGCTAAGTGCTTGTAATGTGCTGTAACTTTTTCTTCAGTGTGGCTACTAAGGCCATTTTGCATAGGTGACAAATGTCTTTTTCTTTTTAGATCACCAGTGGAGTGGAGGATCAAAACAGCAGCATGAACCAAAATCCTTTTTTTTCTCTCTCTCCATATTGTGTATTACAAGAATATTCCAGGTTCAATGCAAATTAAGCTCAATTTTGACTCGTCTCTTGTTTTCTGAAAAAAAAGGAGGGGGAGGGGGGCACTTACATTGAAAGTGGATGGAGACATTTTTTGAAGCAAAAATGTAAAGTTTACAATTTTATAAAAACATCTTATTTGAGCAAAAACCATAATAATGTGAAAAAAAAAAAAAAGTAATTTACTGCCGGTGATGTTAAAGCTGAATTTTTAGCATTCTTTACTCCAGGCTTTAGTGTCACATGATCCTTCAGAAATCATTCTAATATACTGATTTGATACTCAAGAAACATTTCTTATTATCAGCGATAAGAATGTTTTGCTGCTTAATATTTTTGTGAAAACTGTGTCACTTTTGATCAATTTAATGTGCCCTTGCTGAATAAAAGTATTAATTTCTTTAAAAAAAAAAAAAAAAAAAATCCTTACTGACCCCAAACTTTTGATTGTTAAAGGAAATGTACACAGAAGAGGTTATAAAGCAATTTTTATCACACTTAAATCATATCGTTTATGCCTTGTGGCTAAATAGTAACAGTAAGAATTTTAACAGTAAGTATGTTTATTTTAATGTAAAACATTTAATTTTAATTATAACTTTCAAGTGATATGGTCTCATTCATTTCGAAAAAGAAAGTGATTTATATCTCATATTTTTCATTTATTTATTTTTATTTTACAATTCATTCATTTTTTTTGTAGACATTATGCCTCAAGTGCTGTCGATTGAGCTTAACTTTTATTAAACCTACATATAATATTCATTTTGATTGTAATTGAGTGAATACTCCCTCATGCAGTGAAGTAAAGATGTTTTGGTGTTTTCTGAATTGTTGAATGAGCGAATAAACATCTCGTTGTTGTTCTCACACTAAGAAAATGTCGGCGTGATAGAAAGGGCTTAAAGTCTTCACTCTTAAGCTTGCTAAGGAGCCTTTTGGTTCCCTCCACTTGAGTGCTTAATGTCCTCTAAAGACCTATATTACACCCCAATTAGATGCCACTCTTGTTTCCCTACATCAAGGGCTTGACTCTACTGGCTTGTCACCTCTCTGTGCCCAATCAATTTCATTACTCCAGTTACAGCCCAGCTCGGGGAAAGCTATGCCCTTAAACTTCAGCTTCTGTCCAGATCGATCAATAGCCCACGTTGCTGCCAAGGTTCCATTTAAAGTTCATTTATTTCAAGCCATCATATAAAACAAGACAGAGCATCAATGTGGCCCCACTTTGTTTTATTTGTCTGAGGATTTCCAGTATGGCACGTTACCCTAAGTGCTGGGAGCAGAGTGGTTAGATTAGACGGCGCTCTTTCCTTAGCACAGAGCCGTCTGACAGCTTATCTCGATAGTGGGTCTTCTACAGCCGCACTGTATTTAACACCACGTTCTCCAAGAATAACATCTTCATAGCTTTGCATCCTAATATTTGGTGTGAAGCCGATAAGTGTGTCTAATGATTTGTATGCTTATTAATTTTAAGAGGTATCAATAAAGGGTACGTTATGAATTTACAGTCTATGTGCTTATAGACATGAGGTAATGGTGAAGTTAATATTTACACCATGAAATAATCCTGTAGGAATATTTGAACCGGACTGGCTAACATTGCTCTTTCCTCATCTCATTGTTACTGTCTCATAAACTACACCTTGACAGCTTAATGAGTTCGACAATGTCCAAGAAGTTTATAGAAACTAGGTCATATCGATATAATTGAGATTTAATTCCATAATTATTATTATTACGTTTATGTGCGAGCATTGCATTATGGCACAGTTTATTGACAGAGGGTTGTCTGCAGTCCTTCACAATCAATATTATGATTTTAAAAAAGACTGGGCTGCTTTTAGGGAACTGCTGCACATAGATTTTTGTTGTCTTTCAATGCACAGCGAAATACACTCTTTCAAAATAACCTGTTTTTTTTTTTCTTTAAACAGTTAATTTGCACTTTACACTTTTGTGTGTGTATGTATGGGGGTGTATACACACACACACACACATATATACTTATTTTATATAACTTTTTTTTTTTTGCTGTGTATAATTGTATTCTGTAGATATCATAAATGCAGCTCTTCAAAGTTGCACATTGCTATTACCATCTATCCTCCATAGATTTCCTGGGTATAATCTGAGACATTAATTAATTTTAACATATATAATGGAACAGGGTACATTCTTTATTCCGCATTATGTTAATATTCATGTCTTGGGAAATCCTTGGAGATGCTTTTGTGGTTTGGTGAGCCGTTGTACATGCATCTGGTCTTTTTATATTCATGAAAGCTTCTGTACAACATCCTGATGTAGTTTCAGGGTAAATAAGCTTGTTTCAGATAAAATATACTCTTTTACAAAGTTCTTAATTTTAATAGATTTTGGACAGAATGTCAAATGCTTCAAAATCTTTCTTTACGGTTAATGGATGAACCATTTTGAGATCAGATTTGCTGAAGGTGACGGCACATATGTTTTTTCTGCTTGTCCTTTCACGCCACATTTTTCAAACAGATTGTTATTAATAATCTCACTATTATTTTGAACTTTAGCCAATATTTGTTCAGGTGCTAAATATCTCCTCACCTTAGAAATCAGTCAGATTTCAATAAAGCTAGATATTGAATATCACAGGCAGGCAAGTGGCTGTGTGTGTGTTTGCAAGTGTATTGAAGCGAACGAGAAGCCAGAACCCTGTAGTGTTTTAATGCGCGGTACTCTGGCTGCAGCGTCTCACGCTCCTCGCGGTAGTAGACTTGGCAGCGCGCACCAGATCTCTGGGAGTGATTCCTTGCAAAGCTGGCCCAAATGAAACCATCTTGTTTTAATCAGGGATTCTGGCTGGAGCAGCAGCAGCGAGAGCTGTGAAGCCTTGGCAGCGAGTCGACTGCAGTTTTGTGGCACCCGTACAAAATACACAAATATTTCCTCTGTAATTACGTGTCAAGTTGAACAAGCAATATAGACAGGGGGTGTACGTGTTGGGCACGTTGCAGTCGGACATCCAGGACTGCGAGAGACCCCCGGACTAAATGAGTCTTTCAGATTTTGATAGGTTTTGAATCGGCTTCCAGCAATGTAATGGACCACACTGTAATTGAGACTTCTCAATGGATTGAGTTACATCATGTGGTCTTGACGCTGTCTAATGAAGTGGAGAGGGCCTCCACCAGTTCACAGGATACTTCAAAGCTTGGGTGGATGGCCAAGAGGCTAAGTAATTGTGAAATCATTGACTCTCTTTTTTGTGGTTCGTCAATTTTAATGACACTGTGGTGAACAAGCAATGGCATCAGAGCTGAAATATGATAAGCTCAACATCCATTTTTTGAGCTCTGAGTGATGCAGTACTTTTCAAAAGGTTCCGTTTGCCTTCGGCTTCAATATTCAGACATGTAAAGCTGTGATATTGCAGTGACTTATTGAGTAACAAAGAAATCAAGGATAGGCTGCACCGATGTTGGACTCTGAAGAAGAATGCCATCCCTAATTATACACATTATAATCACTCTTTTAAATTGAATGTTTATTATTTCTTGTACATTAGTATATGTGGACCATACTGAATGCCATAAATGATCATCGTAAAAAAGATAAAACTAAATTGTTTTGAGGTCCATTTAGATTAATATCAGTATCATGTATGCAATTTATTTTGCATGCGAGTTCATGTGCACATGTGTGCAACACTGCGGTGGGGAAAAAAACCTATTGTTGTTTTATGTTAGCCTCAAGTATATTGTTTATGACAGTCAAGTCCGCCTAGCCTCTCAAGATTGCGTGCTAAGATCACCAGCCAAAAACTTGTCACAGATGCTGACTGATGAATTGTGGAACTGTAGTATTTCATTTCGCTCTGCCCTGTCTTTTTTTTTTTTTTTTTTTCCATTTACTTTCATTTGTTCTATTCATATAGAAAATATAATTATATAATTATAATATATTATAATTATTTTAAAATATAATTTATATGACAGTGTATATATTAAAAATTTCTTATACATATATAATTTATATTTTTGACAATTTTTCAGTGTTTACAAATTTAACAGAACATTTTTTTTATATTGTTTTTCCCCCAAAAGCCCTATTTCACACACATATATTTTATAATAAATTTTTAAATGATCTACATTTCTCAAAACAAACAGTACAGTGTAAGTGTTAATGTTACTTCATAAAAAAACACATGCCCAATAATTATATATATATATATATATATATATATATATATATATATATATACACACACACACACACACACACACACACACATATGTAATCTCATATTTACTGTTATGTTACAAAAGTATCTGTCATCCATCTGTATCTAAAAGTGAGTAGCATCGGAAAAAAAGGACTTGAGCAGTTCAATGAGCTGCATGTTGTGCTGACTGAATTATTCCTGCCAGTAGGTGGCGCTTTAGCTATACATAATTGATATCCCATACAGCAGAGAGGAATGTCCTCTAATTCCAGAAAGGAAACTTGTACCAAACGGATCTTGTCCGAGTCATCACAATATTTTGGCAAGTCTACTCTGCAAAACTGGATACGAGAGAAACGTGTTTAACTTTTTATTACAAATAGAATGGTTTTCATTAGAACATAAACGGATAACATTTTATAAAGATTTTCATTTAATATATATATATATATATATATATATATATATATATATATATATATATATATATATACATAAGTATATATATAAATATAAATAGTAAGTTTGAACTGATGGATTATTAGAAGTAGTATAATTAAAATATATTGAAAAAAGAACAATACCATTTTATTCTTAATATCATTAATATTTTCAATATCTTCAGCAATTATAATTTTACTGTACATTTACAAATATTTACTATTTTAAAAATAAGTACTATATTTCAATTTTTAATCAAATGATTTGAATGTGAGTACACAAATGTCTTGTCCATTTAAATGTTTCCCAGTGCCTCGATGAATGAACATTTACAACGTTCTGTTGTCCTGTTTTTAATCCAGGAATTCTTGCAAAATTTCATAGTAGTTCAGGTGCGGGTCAAGCGGTGTCTCAAATTTCGTTTCATTTGCACTAGGACAGAGAGACGCCCTTCCCTAATGATAGTCAATATTATGAATGACTTTTAGGACATAGGCATACTCAAACTCGTCTGTCTCTGCTTAAACTTGCCAGAAGGAGACAGGCTTTATTTTCAAGAACAGTCTCCTGATTTGCAACTGAAGAGCACTGTCAATATAAAGAAAAGGTGAGGTTTCAAGGACTCGGGCCGTTTACCTGTGTCATCTAGAAGGGTGCAATTGCTTTTCCCCGCGAGGAGATGAAAACACTTCTTAGTTTCTAATCTGTAGCCTATCATGTACTATGCAGAAATAAGCCTTTCAGAAATAGATGTATAACTGCAGGAGGTGCATCTCTTCTGTATTAAGCCATTCACATTAAAACAATGTCGAGGTGATATATTTAAATCCGAGTCCTATTATTTTTATTGTTATTTTGCATTTTCTCATTCCCTGCCTCGCATCTTTGGCTGCCAGATGTGTCCCAGGCTGAAGAATTATTCCTCATCCCTTGAGTCAAATAAATGCAATCAATATGAGCATTGCTCTCAGGCCTTGAAATATTACATTAATGTTCCATGTGGTGACATTTTAGCTGGAATTTTCAAATACATCATGAAGGCTCAAATTAATATTTATCAGTGAGAGCCTTTTTTATGATTTGCAAAACAGTATTAGCACTGAACTCGAATTAAACACGTGGTGAGATCACAGTTATTGTAGATTACCTTCAGATGAAAGGATATTTTTAACCTGTATCCCCAAGACCAAATGTGGATGCAGAATACAAAAGATGTCTATTACAATATGCGGTCTTACCCACGCAAAATACAGTTATCTGCCAAGTTTCATAGAGTAAATTACACATGAAAGTGTGTTTATTGCATTCTCGGATTGCTCTCTTTTTTTGAGCTCTTACCTGTAATGAATACTGTAAATCAAATAAACTAAATTGTGATGTTTAATATTTTGATGTTGTATTACATCCTAAGGCTCATTTAACTTTTTTCATGCATATGAAAACACTTTTGCAGTCCTAGAAGCACGTCGCTTCATCCGCTATACAAACTTGGTTTCTGTTTAAAGCTTCCAAAACAATACTGTCAATTTAATAGTATGCATGCAGCACTTCTGGGAATTGCATCTTATCATTTATAGATCTGTTTTAAATTATTCTTGTCATTGAATCCAAATTTATGCCGCCATTGATCTCGAAGGGAAAATATTAAACGATTTGGGGTCGGTGTTTGGTGACCCACAGGTCAAGGAGAATTTAACATTGGTGTTATTGAGCGTCGCGCGCTCTCACCTGCTGCGGCTCTTGTGCTCCCTTTTGTTTCTGCTCATTTGCATTTTGTGTGCGTGCACGACGAACAGATTACCGGAATGCGATTTGAGACTCAAAGTAATCATGGACTTAGCCTATACCTCTTGAGGACTTTTCAAGTCAGTGTTTTTACTTGGAAACTATGATTTTATTTATCACTCTCCTCACATGTTCTGCTTAATTTTGTTTTCAAGCATTTTTTCTTCTGGAAGAAGGATGTTTACATTTAAAAAAAGGCATAGTTCAACTACAATGAGAATTTGCTAAGATTTACTCACCCTCAGGTCATCCAAGATGTAGATGAGTTTGATTCTTCATCGGAACAGATTTGGAGAAATTTAGCATTACATCACTTGCTCACCAGTGGATCCTCTGCAGTGAATGGGTGCCGTCAGAATGAGAGTCCAAACAGCTGATAAAAACATCACAATAATCCACAAGTAATCCACATGACTCCAATCCATCAATTAACATCTTGTGAAGTGAAAAGTTGCATGTTTGTAAGAAACGAATATAACATAATAACGCTTCCTCCAGTGGAAAAAATCCATCCCCTGTTGTCCTCTCACATCACAATCCATCAACATATTTGTTCAGAACAGTTTTGGACTATTTTTGCTTGTTAACCGTGCTTGATAAGTGATTTCTCTTCTGATTTGAGATAGCTTTTTTTTTTACTGGAGAGAGCAATAATATGAACAGAGGAGTCTATTTTAGCCAGAAGCAATGGTTTAAAGTTAAAAACATCTTAATGATGGATTTGTTTCTTACAAACACCGCTTTTTCACAAGACGTCAATGGATGGACTGAAGTCATGTGGATCATTCTGACGGCACCCATTCACTGCAGAGGATCCACTGATGAACCAGTGCTGTAATGCTAAATGTCTCCAAATCTGTTCCGACGAAGAAACAAATTTATCTTGTATGGCCTGAGTGTGAGTAAATTTTCAGCAAATTTTCATTTTTTTGGGTGAACTATTTCTTTAAACAATACATTTGGTTTAATTTATCCAATTTTGAACGTATGCATGAACCGAAAATCTTTGAAGCAACCAGTTTGCAAAGAATCCTTTTATGGGTACATACGGTAAGACGTAGTGCTGCATTGCCCACAAGTGAACTTACTATTTTAGGAAATTGAAGATTATACTATCCAACAGCAGCCCCCAGCCCCTAAAAATGCCAGTCGCCTTTCCCCTTCACCACCTACTCAAATCTCAGCTGAATGGTGTTCGTGAGCAAGTTTTAATGTCTGGCACTGATCGTGTGATCATGTAAACTGGTAGATATGTTGTTATGAAGCTTAGGACAGTAGAAATGCTGCCAAGAAAGCCGCTCTGGCATTAGCGTGTGCTATAAAATGAGCTGTTTTCCTGTCATTCGCAGCACTGCTGTACTCGTGTTTGGCCCGGTTGCGGCGGTTCTTGCAGAAGCAGGTGTTACAGCTCGGTGCAGTTCTCCCCCGTGGCCCTGTGATGGAGAACATCTGGAGAGCCTCTGTTCCGCCCCTTCTTTCCTGTTCCCGGTAAGACCAGGCAATGTAGTGAGCAGTATGGTGCATGTCGACACATGGCTCCCAGTCCCCCCACAGGGTATAGAGTGCCTTCACATCCAAAATCACACACACGGCCTGTGTCACAGGAGGGCCACAAGAAGTTTGATTCTATGAATATGAAACAGAGATAGTTTGGGTGGTTTAAGCTTCCTCACTTCTTCAGTGAATCGGTAACACTTTATGATCAGGTTCAATTCATTAACATTAGTTAATGGTTTGGGTATTATAATGTTTACTTTACATAAACTATGATGTTTTTTGTTTTTATGAAAAAGATTTTTAATGTTTTTGAAAAAGAGTCTCGTATGCTCACCAAGGCTACATTTATTTGTTGAAAAATACAGTAAAACAGTAATAGTATTACAACAGTGAAGTATTATTACAATTTAAAATAAGTACAAAAAAATAAAAAATGATTTGATGATGAAACCTTAAAATATGATTTATTCCTGTGATGGCAAATCTGAATTTTCAGCAGCCTTTACTCCAGTCTACAGTGTCACATGATCCTTCAGAAATTATTCTATTAATGACATTTTGGTGCTTAAGAAATATATGTTTTTTTATCAATGTTGAAAAATATTTTTCATCATTCTTTAATAAATGGAAAGTTCAAATGAACAGAATTTATCTGTAACATTTTAAATGTATTCACTGTCACTTTTGATCAATTTAATGCATCATTACTTAATAGAAGTATTGATTGCTTTTTAAAGAAAAAAAAAATCACTGATAGTTAAAATGAACAAAATTAAGTCTTTCAGAACACGAATTAGTAATGAACAATAGTATATTTATAAATTAACAGTGACCTACATTAACAAATACTGTATAAAAATTGTTATTCATTGTTAGTTCATGCCACCTGACGAAAGTAAATGAATTGAACTTTATTTCTAAGTTTTACAAATGAATTCAATCAAATTATTACTTATTAATCTGAAACATGAATGATGCTATTTTTATTTTCAGATTAGGCAGGCTTTGTATTTCGGGGTAATGGCAAAAGAATGTTTCTGGCAATTTCACTTTTTCTGTAGCAGGACAAAATTCAGGATTTTTGTGGATGCTGCATTTTTCACCTACTTTGTGATGATATTTTAAATGTGCATGGAAAATTATCCAGATCCTGAATATTATGTGCAATATGCACATAATGTCAGAAAACCATTAATTTGTTAACATGCTCTCTTTTCTTGTGGTTACTGTCTAAAATCTTTTCACCAGTAGTTATATAAAAGCATTAAAGTCAGAATTTCTCACTTGAAATTCTGACACAAAAAATCTGGAGATGAAAAGGAGATGCTGGTCGATGAAAGAGTAATTAAGGTCCATGTAAAAATGATAGCACTTTTATCCAAGGTCAAATAGCCCTTGAGGCAATTGAGCTGTTTTCTTCAAGTGCAAAGCGTACCAGTACTCGCTCACCTAAATCATGTAATGTCATCACATCATTTGAGTGATCCCTGGAAGTGAGATTGCACATTGACTGGAATGAAACATTAGGATCTTGTGAGAAATAATTTCAAATCGTATTCCAATCATTGGTCTGGAATCCCAGGCAACTGCGATTCAAAAGTCGTCATAACTGCTGCAGGTCTGCAGTATAAGCGGGCGCTGGCGGTTTTTCTTCCCAGAAACCCCTGCAGAAATAACATAACATACACAGGAATGTTTGAAGCAGAGATTTAATTTTCCTACCACTCTCCATTCGAATAATATATGAAATGAACCTCCAAATTAATTTGCAGGAAGACTCTACAGTAACAATGTAATCTCAGTGTTAGAGCACAGTTGCAAATGGATTTCTGTCTGTTGTAATTTCATAAGATGCATTCTGGGGGGTCACCTTAAAGGGTATCACCATTTTTTAAAGCTAAAACTATCCTGCATGCTGTCAGCAGAGAACTCCTTGCAATGCAATCGGGTTTGTGCCATCAATTTGCAAAGTATCACGTCCTGTCGTTTGGAATATCTGTTTTATTGAGTGGTATTGGCACAGGTGAGTAAGTTTATATCCAGATGTCCATAATAAAGTCAGGGTGTCTTCTTGTGCTCTGTGTTGTGCTTAGAACTGCTAGGAAGTTTACTAATGTTTGCATAACGTAGCAGAACAGAGATATCTCTGGTGGTTTTTGTCTCATTGCTTAATGTGGAAGTTGCATCAATGTGTTTATCAATCCTTTAGACATTCTAATTCATACAGAGCAATGTACATTAATGCTTTTGCATTCTCTCAGAAAACCTTTGTGTCCCCCTGAGAAACTTTTCTTACAAAGCATTTGTGAGGAAAATAATGAGGTGGGAGGAGAAACTTTCTTGCGCGTGAACTCCAAGTTTCTTGGGGGAATGCAGTACTTTTGCAAAAGAACACAAATGTTTTGTGCCAGAACGCAAAGTTTAAGACTTTCACATGAGAGCGCAGATGTTTTGTGCAAGAATGCAAAGTTTCTTTGCAAAAGCAGTACCTTTGCAAGCGAAAACGCAAAGGTTTTTCAAAAAAACAAAATATTTCTTTGAATGTAAACAGTCATTTTTTTTCTTCCCAACTCATATTTTTTCATAAATTCACAAAAATGTTCATATTTTTCATTTAAAATTCCCAGAGTCTGCTCTTTCCTGTGAATGTGAGAACATATTGTAAGTCAATTAGACACTAATCCACTAAAGTCGATCAAGCATGTTAAAAATGGCTGCACAGGTGCAATCAGATCAGCTCCAAGCGAGCTTGATTACGCAGTTGGATGTATCAATGTCAGACATCTATGCCTCTTTTTCTGTCTTATATGGGAATGAAAAAGAAAACTTTGTGACAGCACGTCTGAAAGCATTTCCATCTGTCTTTCTTTGTCTCAGCAGGGTTTGGGGTAACAGATCACAAGACAAGGAAGCCGATTTTAGTCATTATCAGATTTTCCTTTTAGCAAACATGTTACTTGAGGTTTAAAAAAGTCAGCAACTTTCACATTTCTAAATGAGTGGTTCATTTGACACTGTGTTGCCTCCTCTAACACCTGTCAGGCTATCTGTCACGGGCTGGAGGTCTTCTCCACCATCATAATATTACCCCTTATACTGCAAATCCACTCAGCATTTGCAGAACTTTTCATACGTCAAATGATCCCACCCAAATGTCCCATAGGACATAACTCAGAGCCTAAATTTAGGCAATATATTAGGAGAACCTTTAACGGGCCCCAACTGGCTTTGCTTTTTTGTTTGCCGGGACATTTAACACGCAAATTAGCTACTGCTATTGAAGTTCTTCTTTATAGTGAATTTGTCTCAGAAAGTTCTGACATTTACTGGCCGACTTTATTCGACCGACAGTTATAAGGCGTCCCTTGTATAACTCGGTATGGTCTTTTAAAAAGGTTAATAGTAATCCGATGTCTTAACTAAATTAAAACGAAGAGGAACTTCCAGTATTCTCTCCGTCATTCTCCTTTCAATGGGAGACTAAAAAGCCACACTTTCCCTCGCCGGTCCTGAGGAAACCCGATCAGATTGCTTGTTAATTTCATCATTTTAGAATTTTATGGATTTTCCAGTTGGTGCACTTTTCATAAACACGCTTTTCACCCCACACACCCCCTCCGGCCTCCCCTGTGTATGTCAGCATTTTCTCTGTAGGAAGAATCTGGAGGGCTGAAAGTTTATAAATAAGCCTTCTATCAAGTTCCACAACAGGTGTGACCTCCCTGTGTCCTAAAACTGAACACTTTCAAGGGCTGATATCTGAAAAGAGGGGGTTGGGAGCAGAAGAGAGGGGATTTACTGCTATCTAAAATAGAGACCTTCATCAACCACTGACTATTACCTTCCAAAGCAGTGCATGACTCCTGGCCTTAGTTTGTTTTACACAAAACACGCTTGCCCTTGCTTCGCCTTACTCACGTATCAGGCCTTTAGTCGGCCTTTTAATGTTGGGCACGGTAGAGTGCAGCAACCGTAGTCATGATTAATAAACAGAATTTGCAGAGAAAAGCTCCAGGATCAGTGAAGACCTTCTCTTGTAGCGAATATACACTTGCGCTTAAACCATATGTTCCATGACGATATCCAAACCGCCTCCCCATGAGCACTCGTATACCTTCCCATCTATGGACTAGAAGAAAATGATTCCCTTTTCTCTTAACAGACTCGTGGACTGTTCAATAGAAGTCTAATGCCCATGGCAGATGGACAGTAAGTGCTACGAGCAGCTCCTTTAAAGCTCACCACTGACCACATTACGATGTTTGCATCATTTACAGAATAGGCACATATGCTTTTATGTGGTGTACGCTCAAAGCACATGATTTCTCTGCATTCTGATTATATTTTTCCATTTTGCTCGGCAAGAAAACGTTCAATATTTCCACTAGAGCCTAGGACCCCATCTGTCTTTTTTTATTAGCAAAGTGGCAAAAGCTGGATAATGGTAACCCCTTCAAATGGTAAAGAGGTGTCAAAGGGCTGGTCCCAAGTACACAGTGATTTTTATTTTTTATACTTAACCTGAAGGGCACCTCCTTTCCCCTCGCAGCAGATCTGTTGCAGTCTGAGGGCAGCAAACAGGTGAGGGAGAGAGGGAAGGTTTGTTGGATTATTTTACATTATTTTGATTAATTATTCAGTTGCCTCCCATTCTGCCCGTAATGACTTGGTATGCTACGGTCAGAACCACTGAGCTGTCATAACTCACCCTGAATGACTGGCATGAACTTGAGCAACTACACACCACATGATACATTTACACAACCTGCAAGCAATTCCAGGACACTTTGTCATAAAGATACAGTGTGTGTATATATACTATTTACTATATACTATATATAATATTTAGTACTGACCTGAATAAAATATTTCACATAAAAGATGTTTACATATAGTACACAAGAGAAAATAATAGTTGAATTTATAAAAATGACCCCGTTCAAAAGTTTACATACACTTGATTCTGTGTTGTTACCTGAATGATCCACAGCTGTGTTTTTTTTGTTTAGTGATAGTTGTTCATGAGAACCTTGTTTGTTCCGAATAGTTAAACTGCCTGCTGTTCTTCGGAAAAATCATTCAGGTCCCACAAATTCTTTGGTTTTCCAGCATTTTTGTGTATTTGAACCCTTTCCAACAATGACTGTATGATTTTGAGATCCATCTTTTCACACTGAGGACAACTGAGGGACTCATATGCAACTATTACAGAAGGTTCACGGTCACTGATGCTCCAGAAGGAAAAATTATGCATTAAGAGCCAGGGGGTGAAAACTTTTGAACAGAATAAAGATGTCTACATTTTTCTTATTAAATATCATGTTTTTTTAATTTAGTACTGCCCTTCAGAAGCTACAGAAGATACTTACATGTTTCCCAGAAGACAAAAATAAGTTAAATTTACCCTGATCTTCAAATTCAAAAAGGTTTCAACCCCCAACTCTTAATGCATCTTGAAACTATCATGCATGTAATAGTTGCATATGAGTCGCTCAGTTGTCCTCAGTTTGAAAAGATGGATCTCAAAATCATACAGTTATTGTTGGAAAGGGATCAAATACACAAAAATGCTGGAAAACCAAAGAATTTGTGGTAGCTGAAGGGTTTTTCTGAAGAACAGCGGGCAGTTTAACTGTTTAGGACAAACAAGGGACTCATGAAAAACTATCACTAAACAAAAAAACACAGCTGTGGATCATTCAGGTAACAACACAGTATTAAGAATCAAGTGCAAGAAAAGTGTAAACTTTTGAACAGGGTAATTTTTTTTTATAAATTCAGCGATTATTTTCTCTTGTGGACTATATGTAAACATCTTTTATGTGACATAACTTATTCAGGTCAGTACTATATAAACAGTAACATGCATTTTGTATGATCCCTCTTATTTTGGTAAAATAATTAACATTTTGCAGATTCCGCAAGGTGTATGTAAACTTTTTACTTCAACTGTATATAATATAACATATATATATATTATAATATATAATATATAGTTATATATTACTTAAAAAAAAAAAAAAAGTATAAATGTATAAATAAGTTTTATATAAGTTCTACTTGTATAAATAAGAGGGATCCTAAAAAATGATAACTATCCAAAAATATATAATGCAATTTTTATAATTTTTGATGATCCCTCTTATTTAAACAAGTAATGTTGGCATGTTTAGAAAAGAATCATTATATGACATTAAAAGACTCTATATAATAAAATTCTGTATGTATTTAGTAGTACAGGTCAAAATATGTATGTGGTTTCATTTTTCGTAAATATATCTGCTACACTGAATGATGAGGAACATTTTGCCATTTTATTTTCACAAATGTTATTTGAAACATTAAAGTATAAACTTTACAGGCATTTAATATGCTTTATATATATATATATATATATATATATATATATATATATATATATATATATATATTAAATCACTTTTGTAAATTAAATTAGAAGCGGACACCAAAATGTGATGTCTTTTCTTTGACCCATATTATATACTGTGTATAACAGAAAAAAAATCTACAGTTTTTTTTTTTTTTTTTTTTTTTTCAGGACTACTCTGCTCTTTGCATCTCTAATAACCAAATTACACATTCCCTTCATTCTTAAGATCTTTCTTTCCCAGCATGCTCTTCACGTTCCCCATAGTGACTCAGTGATATTGAGATCCAAGGAAGCAGCACAGGATATTAAGAATCAAGGGTATGTAAACATTTGAACATGATACAATGATGAACCAAATAATTCTTTCTTGTTCAATATAACTTTTTTTTTTTTTTAGGATAAACAAAGTATATGTAAAGTTATGAGCACAACTATAGCTTGTAAACCAATCAGTGAGCAATTATGCATTTAGGCAGACATGTTTACCTAGTGCACTCAAGTTTTATCATTTTAACAGTACATGACTAGTTGCAAGCGCTGTGCATTAGCGCTCAGTGTTTTTTGTTAGTCCCCCTCCATCAGGAAATGCATCAGAGCCGTGTCTGTCTAATCTTGGTACTTCCTTTATACAGTAATATTAGCAGTAAATAAATGAAGTTTGCATTTAATTAATTTAAGGGTGCATAATATTATTTGATTGAAGTGTGTTATGAATTATTACATTGGGAGCTCGATGGGAGTTTGATTGGACAAAACTCTGAATGTGGCTAATGATTCAGTGAGGAGATAAACAGCTGAAATAGCTCCACGTCAAATGAGAGATTAGTATACAAGACCAAATGCACGGGGCACAGAGCACCCTTTGTCTCACCCCCTATCGGAGAGTGTCAAAAGCATATAAATATTTCAGAATGAGGTGTGCGCACGGGCGAAACTCCCCCATCAGGCATCTGCTCTCTGGGTTCTCTGAGGGAGACAGGTGCAGATGCATGAAAGAGGATTTCATTTCTAAAATAGCATTTAGCATTTTCCTTCTTCTGGAGATCCCTGTCTGTGAGAAATTCTCGTGTAATCATACACCATGCTCTCAGAAAACTTTCAAAGTTGATCCTCCAAGACATATGGTGGCTTATCCAAAGGAGAGGATAGCAGGAAAGGGGGTGAAGAGGGATTTATACATTCAGACAAAGAAAAAAAGACACACAGAAAGTGGCTTATCAAGTAGTTGAATCTGAAGTATGGAAACATGGAAAACAGTTTATTGAGAAAATGTCCAAAAGTCTGAAAGTGTTTGTATTTTGACTTTCCTTACAAATTTAATATGAAATGTATGCCTTTCCTAGTATTAGTTTGTCCCCTTTATACTTTAATGGCTGCAGGAACTCCACAAGTTTTTGTAAAACCTGATAATGATGTTATCCAGCATGTTTTTCTAGGGCTTCAATGGAGCAGATCATCTCATGGGGCCACCATGTTGAGATCACATGACCTTCTGAATCAGTGTTATTTTGGTATCTTTGAGATACTATTACAATTTTTGATATAGATAATATAACAATATTTTGAGATATTATATTTATTTTTATCTTATATTTTCTGTTTTTAATTTAAATTTTAAGAAAAGTCAGAAAAATGTTGTCATTTTTAAAAAATGTGTCTATAGTTTCTAATCATTTTATTCATTTTTAAATTAAAATGTTACATTGGAAACTAGTTCAAATAAAACAAGTTTAAGAAAATTTTATTTTATTTCAGTAAAATATGCATAACATTTATTTTATGAAAATGTTTTTTATGGTTTTTAACTATAATAACCCTGTTCTGAATACTACTTGAGTTATCTTTTTTTACATTTTTTTATTTATTGCTATATGTCTATATTAGATATTTAATTGTGCATGCTCATTTTCACTTTTAGATTACCTTTTTAATGGTCACCAAAAGCTAATCTTTAAAAACAGTAATAATATTAAATTTAATCTTTTGAACATTTAAAAAAAATATTTAGATTCATATGCACATTATAATGTTGTGATGCCTCAAGTTGTGATGAGTATTTTAAATAACAATTGCCCCCTCCCCCCAAACTAGTATTTAATTTCAATATTAACATTTATTATTTATCATTAATCATCATTTATCATCTGTCATAACATCAAAATTATTATCAGCTTATTACATATTTATTACATATTCAATGACATTATATAGTATATGATTTATAGGTTTAATTGAAGACAATGCAGATTTTTAATGCATTCGCAGACGTTTCGACTCTGCATCTTGCAGAGCTTGTCTTGTTTCATAGTCCTCTTATGGTGATCTGTTTAGATCCTGTCTCATCTTTTCTTGTTTTGCCAGTCAACATAAAGTTCTGCTCAGTGGCTTGTCTCCTTAACTTAACAAAGCTTAGTGCAACTCGGTTCAAAGATTTAATTGTGTTTCACAAAGGATGTGCTAGACAGAATGGCAAAGTTACAAGGTCTCTTCCGCTGTTAAGCACCATGAAGAAAACCGCTGTGATATTAAGACTAATATCTTTGACATTGTCTTGTGATGCTTGTGTTAAAAGGCCTGTTTATTTTCATCATTAAAAGAATGTGTTGTCTCCTGAACACGCGGGTCGAGCTTGCACTCCCAGTGAGGCTGTGCGTCTTGTTTTTTTGTTTCTTTTTTTTTTTTTTTTAGTTTTTCCATTCCAGTCATCAAATGCCGCTCACAACATAATGAGAGATGTGGCAATTAATTTTCTTTTAATCAAGGTCGAAATGAAGTAAATTGGTACAGCTCTGCAAGCCCTCATTTTCTATTTTTGCAGTGATGCAAAACAAATACGATAAAATTATGGCCCTCCTCACCTTCAGTAATTAGAAAGCGTGAATGATCAGAGAAGATGATATGTGATATACAGCGTCTGCAACTCTCTCCCCCAGAGATCACATTCCGTCTCTTTTGAAACAGATGACCATGTTTTCCTCCCTGCGCCCGCCGCTCTCCTCTTCCTTTTTTTTCCACACTTGAGTTACAGACAGAGAGAGCAGCTCAACGTGACATTGACTGCTGTGTTGTTGTAATGCCTCTCAAATCTTATTAAAGACCACGACTGCAAAAGACCTCGCTGACTCCACACATTTCCATTAACTATGTTGTTTCAGTATCCTACAAGCTGATTAAGAATTTATTAAAATTAGATTTTAACTCTGCGCCCAGATATCTTATCAGCACCATATGGCTGTATGACGAGCATTGTTGGTAGACAGCATTAATAAACACAGAGCACTGGTCTCTTTTGAAATGGTGCCACTATTTATATCGCTGGTTTTGTTTCAGGACCCAGATTTTACGGTGCTCTTTCAACACGGTTGCAAAGTTGTTTATCGTACAAACATGTGTATGTCATTATTTGCATGTAACAGTAGTTTCTGCTTTCTCAGCTTAATTTGCAGAAGCCATTTGTTGGTTGAATTCCTTCAAAATATAAACACTGTGGCACATTCAGATAGGGGTGCATAGTATATCATAATCATATCAGCATTAGAGATTTTGGTAGCACTTTACAATTTCCTAACATAGGTTAACCACATTAGTTAATATGAACTAACAATGAAAAATACTTCTAAAGCATTTACAAATACATTATTAAAATGAATATTATTTCATTTGTTAATGTTATTGTTAATATATATTATTTAATGGACCTGAGCTAAAATAAACTAACAATGAACATTTGTATTTTTATTAACTAACGTTAATAAAGATGAATAAATAATGTCACAGATGTATTGTTTGATATTTTATGTATTTTGGCTGGTATTAATTATGCACGTCTATTTCCTCTATTTTTACAATCAGATTACCTTTGTAATGGATGGATGGTTGGATGACTGCGAATTAAGCATGAACAAAATATTGATACCATATTGGTTATTTGCTGATATTAAACTGATATGTTTTTTAAAATCAATATCAGTCGATATTTCAATATGCAATTTAATTTCTACAAGTTTTCCCTATTTTCTCACATAATCTTTGCTGTCATCCAACACTCACTTAAACTTAACCTTTTAGAACCCTTATAATATTTAATAACTCTGTTAAATGTGATCTGTAGCAAATTTAAAAATGATTATCCATTTTCATTTGTACATTACAATACTGTCATGCCCAAATTCACTTGTAGCATTTAAATGCATTTTAATTGCTCTGTTTGTTTGAGCATCCCAGTCAATGATGAGATATTGGGACTGCCTCTTTGGCTGACCAATGGCAGGCAGGTTTAAGTGTTATGATTTTTGCAGTTCTGTTTGGCAACACTAGTGGCACACTTTACATTTAAAACCAAGCATTGGCATTTTGTATTAAATTTTCTACATTGGCATCTGCCTAATTTGGCTACAATGAATTTAGACCAAAATACTGTAGAGTTTGATTGGATGCTTGTTGCCAAAAACAAAAAATATTGAAAGAATTTTCTCCTCCCTTTAAAGTTAATAAGCCTGTTTATGTTGCTACCCTAACTATGCACTATTATATGCTTAGTTGCAGTTTATTAGTTACATATTATTTACCGTGACCCTATCAGAACGGAATTGCAACCCATTTTTGGGCTGCCACGTACCAGTTGAACCTCTGGTGTAGAGCTTGATTGGATTCACATCCATTGACGTCAATAACAAAAGGTATGGGAAGTGTTTTATACTCCCTTTTATTAGGTCATGACCAGCTGAGAACCACTGATTTATATTAAACTGTAGATGAATGACTGCAGACGCTCTGAGTTCTAAGATTTTGACTTATGTTTGCATTTAATAATACGCACGTTTTGAGAGTTTAAAATAATTGAATAAAGCGTTCTCCGATGCACACATGCCAGGGTTTTTGTTTTGATTTGATACTATAATGTGCAGACAAGGCTCCACACTTTCATTTCCTGAGTAAGTGATTAAGGAAGTGACCACCTACCTGTTATTGTGTGCGAGTGGGACAAATAAATGAACAGGGAGAACACATTGTTACACAGGGGGGTTCCCAAACATTAGTGGCAGTATTTAGTGTTTTTATAAGCTTGGTTACTTAAACACCTGTTAAAGGCCCCGCATGCTTAATATGTAAGGAATACTACAGACTAGTGATATTAATAAAACAACCCAAAGGCTGAAGACAGCATTAACTCAAGTCAGCAAAGAAGGGATAGAATTATAACAGCTGCCCAGTCGGTTAAACTTCTCTGTCTCCACCTTGTTCTCTCCCTCCCTCTATTCGCCCATCAACTCACAAAGCTGCTCCTTATTTACCGAGCACAGGCAGCTGCCAGCACTTCTAACTTCCGGTTGGAAGACAGGCGTCTGCTTCTAGAGGACATTGCTTGTACATATCTTTATCTAATTAAGGTAAATGCCAGTTGCCTGCCCTTCCACGATATGCCAGTGAGTTTCACAGTCGACCTTAATTATGCTCTAACAGGGATCTGTCTGAGGACAGGTATCGAAACAGAGAGAAATTAGACTTTTTCCTCTGACAGTAGTATTCTATCATGTAATGGGTTACTCTATGAAGTGGATACCTTGTCGAGTTTGATAAAAGGACTTTTAAAGCACAGTTTTGTCATTTAAACTTTAAACTTAAAAATATTTTAATAAATTGTGCTGTACTATCTCAGGCAGTACTAATACATTTGAATATATGATATATTAAAAATTAAGGTGTAATTATGTTTTCATAAAGCCAGCAGGGTTCATAAAACACCTTAACAGGCATAAAAGTATCTGAACTGAATTAATTGAATTAAACTATAACTACAAGTAAATTGTATTTATTTATTCAACAGTTTTTTTATTGTAAAGAAATAAAGAAATGTATGTAAATTTTCTTTACTAATTCATTTTTGTACAAAGTGTGTGTATATGTGTATATATATATATATATATATATATATATATATATAATTTATTAATCTCTTTGTAAAAATGCGTACAGTATCAATTTAACTTGCACACACACATGTGTTTCTAGAGAGAGATATATAGATATATGCTGCCTTATATATATATATATATATATATATATATATATATATATATATAGAGAGAGAGAGAGAGAGAGAGAGAGAGAGAGAGAGAGAGAGAGAGAGAGAGAGAGAGAGAGAGAGATATGCTGTCTAATATATATATATATATATATATATATATATATACTGCATATAAATGGATATAGATAGGTAGGTTGGTAGATACCTCCTATATATATACAGTGTGTGTATATATATATTAAACCCTCATCTTAATTTGTGGTAAGAATGAAACCCTTTTACCTCAGCTCTGTTTATTATTCTGTGTGGGTGGTGACAGAGCAACAAACGGCCCGAGATATATCTGTCACTCCCATTTAAGTTGCAACAAACACCTAATATTTTAAGCTCTGTGTCTTCTTTTGGTGTATTATTCATGCAATGTGATTGAGAGGAGACAACGTGTTAAAGCTCATTATGTTAGAGGTGATTATAGTCACCGAATCCAGTGTCAAGGCTTTCTGCTTGCGTAGGGCAAAGGTGTCCTCGCATTAAAAATGCTTACATGTCAGCAGGGCCATATGGACAGTGCTTTATCACTTTGTCAATGCAGACGTTAGGAGTGATATTCATCAGTTTGTCCATTTCTATTGTTCTTGTCTGTTTGTGCAATTGTTTGTGTAGTTTGGTTTGCATGGAATGTACTAAAAGTATTCTCTTTGTTCCAATTATTCATACACCCCTCCCATTCCAGTTAGGCAGCAACAGACACCTAACAGAAACACATTTTACCTGCCCTTTTTGATGACAAAATATTCTTGTTTATGTAATGCTAAAAATGTTGCAGCTGGAAGTTCCCGTTTGCACTAGCTGCGTTATTTTCCGCCTTCTAATGGCGATGACCGGTGACTTAAAGGAAAATTCAACCAAATATGTGGACAGAAGGAAACTAATTGCTTTAAGTGGTTCCACCTAGCAGTATGGCTCTTCTAACCTTGTCCTACATTGCGATTAGCTTTTAATGTTT
Source organism: Onychostoma macrolepis (assembly GCF_012432095.1). Taxonomy (NCBI): domain Eukaryota; kingdom Metazoa; phylum Chordata; class Actinopteri; order Cypriniformes; family Cyprinidae; genus Onychostoma; species Onychostoma macrolepis. Next base: position 12,415,023 of record NC_081177.1, read on the forward strand.
CATAATTAGTGATGGCACTGGAGAAGAAGTCAGAAGGCTAAGGGTTTGTTGGGTCTGCCCTTGAGAGCCGCTCTAATGAATCAATGGATGGCAATAATTGTACTAGTCATTACTGAATCAAGTGATCTGCAGAATAATGTATTGATTTTTGCTCTTTCTTACTACATAATTATTCTGTATCACAGTATTGCACCATCAGGGGAATCGACTGAAGGGCAAGCAGAATCTGTTCTGAATTTTGGAACCGTCTCATTCGCTTTTAAAATAGAGAAATGAGCATTTTTTTAAAGAAAGCTTCACATTAAGTTGCAAAGCGACTAATAACATGAAGCTTTATCAATCACAAGACTATTCTGTGTGCCCCATTTTTTTCTGCATGTCCCTTTCATAGTTCTTGCGTTACCTCAGAGAAGTTCTTTTGTGTAACATGATGTTCAAACCAACCATTTAAAAGTGATGAACCCAACAGTCTGAACCGCAGAACATGAGCTTTACCTCTGAACATTGTGGGCTTGTGGGGCTATTTCATCATTAAATATGTACCGTTTGTAACCGTATCCCACAGGCAATAATAGGATGGGGATTTGAACTATGAACATGTCTTTCAATATTTATCAAGCGGCAGATATGAAATATAATTTTATTCCACTTTAATAGCTAAAAACGTGAAAGGTTATCCTTATATTGTCACTTAAAAATGATTTAAAGTAAAGCCACTTCTAAAAAATGCTGGACAATGTTGATATAATTATTTATATATATATATATATATATATGTGTGTGTGTGTATATGTGTGTGTGTGTGTACTAAATTATAACACTAAAACAATGAATTAAACATGAAATTTTGAATTAAAAAGACTGAAAGTATTTTTACATCATATTATTGATGTTTATTCAGTTGCAAAATGTTTGCAAAAGTTGTTTTTGCAAGATCTCAGAGCATTACCTTGCTAGTCGACTATACTATTGATTACCCCTTATTCTTTTTTTTTTGTGTCGAGCAGGGCACATCACAAAACTGCTAATTAGCAATAATCTGTTTGTCAATAATTCACAAGAGTGCAGAATTTAGATAAGGAGAAGTTCAGGTTTGAAATACATTATCACAGCTCTTTTTGTTCCTTGAGTTTATTTTGTGTTATGACCTTCATGATTCTCTATTATGCAAAAAATAGCTTAATGATAATAAAATGATAAATGATAATAAAGGTAATTTTCATATTTTGTAAAATGTCTCCATATGTTAAAAATATGATTTAAAAAAATGCTGTAATCAGTGAAAATTCCACTTGATTTTAGTTGCTTGTCTAAATGTAAAAAAGTTATATTGTATGCACTGAAATGGCTTTGGCCTAAATATAGTACAACAGAGGAAAGCTTATTTAAGCAAGTGTCATCAGGATTGTGAATCCAGAAGGTGACCTCAAAACACCCCAAAAAAATGTCATATGAATGAACAGAATAAAATGTCCCATATCATTCACTGCAGTGCAGCTCAAATCAATACCATAGTACAATTAACCTGACAGGGCGGGTATGCAGAATCCGTTCCGTGTTTTCCAGCTCACTTACTGTGCTAACTGAGATATTCAATTAAGGATTCCTCTTCCCACTCTGAAGCGGCTCTCCAGGGCAGATCTTCCGAGCGACCCGCCCTATGATAGAAATAGGAAAATCCAATAATAACATCACTAGAAAAAAAAAAGAAAAAAAAGAAAAAGAAAAAATGAGGCAACTTTGATCACGCATGCTCCCTTGTCATCCACCTTATACACAACATTTGTTCTAAGTTGGAAAGTCGCGGAAAAGCCAGGAAGTAACGTTACAGGTAAGACTGTTGTTTTTGGATGAGCTACAGATCTCACTAGTCAGTTCTAACTATTTGTTTATGACTCCGGTGAGTTTAATACGACCCGGTGTTTACGATGTAATAGATCGCTTGTGTTTAACCCAACGCTTGCGTTTCTAATATAAAGCTGATGTTTTGAATAGAAGGCGTCAGTGAGTGCAGAACGTGAGAACTGAAACTCTGCGCACCTACAAGCACCAGACGCGGACCGGTTCAGGGAACCGCTGCTTTCTACCTGTCTAAAAGTAGTTCACAACTTTTTGATCGCTTCCGATAACCCGTGACTTGCTTGTCCTTATCTGCCCGCTCGGTACACAGTTATTAATGCTTAAAACGCCAAGATGTGACGCCTGTATCTCTCGTGTCTTTGACACATACTGTATATGGATGTCATTCTAGGTAATGTAAATGTCAGTGTAAAATGAAAGAGAGTTTGACTTTGGAGCTTTTATGAAAGCTTTAAATACCCATAACGTGATCGGGGACTAACAGGTGTAAACCACGAGAGTACAAAGTGAAAGCACTAGGCTAGTGAAGGATGTACGGAGTGTGTGTGTGTGTGTGTGTGAGAGAGTGTATATAATACTGTATGTATACATATATAATATATAATTACTGAATATTTAATAATGGCTTCAACTGACTTATATAGGAATTTCGTTTTTTGTGATATGCTTATGTTATGTAAATATGTAATAAAGTAATAAATAATAGGCTACCAGTACTTTATGACAGGGTTTATAGTCCATTTTGTTTTGTTTATATTACTGTTGCTATGGTTACCTGCACACGCAAACGTATGTTTTGTATTTAGCTCACTCATAAACTTTTTTTTATTTTTGTTAATGAAACTTTTGAACAATTAGTTGAAATATTTATTTTTAAAATTAATATTTATAACAATAACACCTTTTAGACCCCGCAGCGTTTTGTTTTGGTTTCCCGGGGGGATTAAGTCTTAATTGGTTGTAGTTGCATCACAGAAGACATGCTTGTCACATCATTGTATTTTTTCTTTTACAGTTAAATCTAAATTTTTTTTTTTGTATTGAACATTTCATATAAATTTTTCAGAATAATAATAAGTGATTACAATAGTTCCATGCACTCAATCATAAATAAATGAGCATTTTATGAATTTTATTCTGCATTTTATTAGCATTTTATTCTGAGCATTTTATGAATGGACTAGGCCATTACAGGACTACAGCAAGGTAGTCACTTGTTTTCTGCTCTGACATAGGGAAAACCTTACATTACACTGTTCATGTTACACATAATGCTTAAATTGCCATAGCAATGACAATACCAATATATTCACAAAATAATTGTGCATTAAGCACATAATTAGTATTACTCAGCTTTTTACAGTTTCATGAAGACTGTTATTTATCCTATACATTTAAGAAACACACTATAATTGTACAATTATACAATATTTTAAAATGATATCATAGCATTTTCCATTTTCCTTTTGGATTTATTGACTGTAATAATTAATAAGCAGGCTATTTACTACAGCTTGCGCTGTCTAACTTTTTCTTTTCTTTTAGTGGCATTAGATTATAAGGTGTTTTTCATTCTGTTATGTTTGTTTGTGCTCTATTTGCTGTGTTGTGTCTGAAAGCAATAGCGTGTAAAAAGATCACTGCCACTTTAAACCCCAGAGTTCGCATATTCTCGCTGGATCTTTCTGCTTTGCTAATTATTGTGTTGTTTTCTGAGCAAATATGTCATATCCATGGCGACCAGGCAGGTTTATTGTCTTTCTCATGCAATGGTTCACATAAGTAATTAATTACTCTCTTTTCTTTCTCCCTCCCTGTCTCCAGTAAGCCAATCAGCTGAGGGGAAGCATCTCATGTTTAAAATGCCTGTGATATCCAAGAGAAGGTAAACAGAAACCTTGATGTTTAGAATGTAAGTGTTTTTGTGCCCTGAGCGTTTTGTGTGTGATGTGTGCCCACTGTCTGTGTGTTTGCGTGTCATACATCATGGTTTTGGTATCGTTATGAAAAATTATACATATTTAATAAGTAATTAATGTGTGAGGACAGACTTTTTTGTGCGTCTGTGTCTCATTCAAATGACAAGGCTCTGTGTCTGATGATTACAATAATGAATGAATTCAGTGTATTATAAAAAGCTTAAGAAGTCAAATTATTAAAGCTTTTTGAAAAGCATTGAATACATTCGAAATCTTCACAGGTTGCTTGTAATTGGTTATTAATGTGGAAATTGTCAGGGACAAGCTTTGCTTGGGGCCCCATCAGTGTTGATTTACAATGTGTCTGTGGAATGTGGCTCGTGCCCAGAGACGTGCTTCCATCTGGACAGCCGTCCAGCTCCAACTGTCAGAACAGTTTTACAGGTGTTGATCAGTCTCAGGGTCCATCTGTCTTGAATATTCTCTTCCTCACTTCTTCATCTCCATCTCCATCTCCATCTCTGCTGTTTGTACTTTAACTTTTGACCACTGATAAGTTGTGCTGGAGTGTATGCTGTAAATGGTGATTGTACATGATGCATGTAAGTAGCAAAGAGAGCATTTTAGTGTAGTCTTCAAAGGAATAGTTCACCCAGAAATGAAAATTTACTCACTCTTAGGCCATCCAAGATGTAGATGAGTTTGTTTCTTTGTCAGAGCAGATGTAAATTAGCAGAGAAATTTAGATCCTCTGCAGTGAATGGGTGCCGTCAGAATGAGAGTCCAAACAGCTGGTAAAAAACATCACAGTAATCCACATGACTCCAGTCCATCACTTAATGTATTGTGAAGGGAAAAGCTGCATATTTGTAATGAATTCATAAAGTTTAACTTTAAACATAACTTCTGGCCAAAATACGAGTCCATAATAACATTTCCTCCAGTGAAAAATTCCTTCCCCTGTTGCTCTTTCACATCTAAATCTAAAAGCGTATTTGTTTAGAATGGTTTTGGTTGAAAAAAGTACTTGATCTGTGCATAATTTTCTCCTGATTTAGACGAAACAACTTTTTCACTGTTGAAAGCAATATTATGGATAGAGGACTTGTATTTTAGGTTTGAAATGAAAATGTCTTGATGGATTTGTTTCTTACAAACACGCACATTTTCACATCACAAGACCTTAATTGATGGACTGAAGTTGGGTGAATTTTATTATTTTTTGGTGGATTTTTGTGATGTTTTTATCAGCTGTTTGGACACTCGTTCTGACGGCACCCATTCACTGCAAAGGATCCATTGGTGAGCAAGTGATGTAATGCTAAATTTCTTCAGATCTGTTCAGATGAAGGAACAAGCTCATCTGCATCTTGGATGGCCTGAGGGTGAGTAAATTTTCAGCAAATTATTTCTTTTTCTGTAAACTATTCCTTTAACTTCCTTCAGTCAAAATCAAAGATATATTTGAGGTTTTGCTGATTTACTGCAAGTGTCAAGGAGCTGGTGCTACCTAAGACCTGTTCTCTGTCTCTCTGACCTTGGCTTTGAACCTGTAACCCTTGTGTTAAAAAGCACATTCATGATTCTGTGCTATGCTTGACAGCTCTCGAGATGTAATGCAATTGCTTTTTTACACCACCACTTTGTAAATTGCTCGCTGTAATGATTTGGTATCTGTATTCACACTATTGTGATCCTTGTAAAAATTTCCGTTCCCAACACGCAGGCGTGCGTAGGCCACATGTTTGTTTAATAGTCATTATTATTTTTGTTTTAGTGCACTGGAAATGTCCTCTTTGCATGCTTGATCAACCAGTAGGGAAATCTAATATAATTGAGGTTCAAGGTGAATTGCATCCTGAGCATTTCCCCTTGACAGAAAGAGCATGCATATACTTGAGCAAAAATAAACAAATCACACTGACAACAGTAATATAGGCTTGATTTTGAAGGCATGGAATAAGTATCGATTTAAGCCTTCACTTCATAGATGAAAATGGCCTTTTTGGTAATTTGTCCTGGGTCCTTTCAATGCAGGAGGAGGCGAGCGAGAGAAACGGTTGGGGGGTGGGGGGTGAGTAAGAGAGAGAGAGAGAGAGAGAGAGTGCTAACAAGACAGAGAAAGGGACATACTGCCCCTTTCCGAGCTCATTATCATTCTTAATAAGTCTTAAGGAAAGAAGGAGCAGTGAGTGTAAATGCAAGGTAATCCTAACACTGGCCAAGGTTACTGGGGACAAAGGCACATGCACACCCCTCCCTGCTGGTTGCACTGGGACACAGAATGAGTCGTACCCCCAGCAGCACTTACAGAACCCTTCTAGATGCTAGAAGTGTATAAACTGATGCTTTCTTCACTCTAAAAATGTTTTGTCTGGTAACTTTGGCTTTAGCTGTGAACCTTTAAATTAACTCGTAATAAAAGATATTTATAAAAAAAGGTATTATATAAAATATTATATTATATTATCAAATTTTAAATACACTTAATCAACCTGATTACATTAGGTTAAATAATGTTTTTAAACTGTAGGTGCAACAGAATTCTTAGTCATATTTTATTTTAATTAAAATTTCATTGAATTGAGTTTGATAATATTGAAATCAGAAATATATGAGATGTGACAAAATGGAAGTGACAGAAATGTCACAGAAAATAATCCCTATGTAACATTCAATAAGGTATGTATTCTAGTTATTATTGTAGATAATTATTCTAATGTAATTTATTAAATTAAGGCATTTTACATTAAAGTATGGCACGTACAGTGTTTTCGTTAGTTAGAAAAAATGACTTCATGAATATAAATAAAACTAAAAATCTCTTTCGGTAGGAAAATATTGCTACTATATTTTCATTTCTGACTAATATAATCCAACATATAAGGGTTACTCCTTACTGAAAAAAACAAAAATAAAATAAATAAAACCACAAATATGGACCTTTAGATTAAAAATAATTTGGATAATGTTGAATTTATTTTTTATTGTGCGTAAGAGCAGTTTCTGCACACATTTGTTAATACTGCACTCTACAGTATTAAACCAGTACTTATGTTTGCAGTGTGTACTTGTTTGCTGTCAGGTATTTATTATAGTTCTGAGAGGATTAAATGATTGCATGGACAAAGCTGTGTTTAGCTTACTGGTGAGTTTAGTTCATCATCTGCCTGTCTTGTTTTGAATGCTCCAGGTTTGGACGTCTCACTGATCTGTTTGTAGACCCTTAAGATATTATTCTCATCATGCGATGCTTAAATATTGTAATGAATATCAGTCTAAAGCAGATAAAAGCTCAGTGTGAATATGCAGCAGCTAAATGAACAAATGCAACACAGTCAGATCTGTTAAGCAGATCTGTTGGTCTTTGTCTGTTTCACAGTCGCGTTTTCTCAGCTTCCCTCTGTCACCTAAAGATGATTTACCCCCAAACAGATGTTCTGAGTCTCACCGTTTGTTCTATTTTCTGCCCTTTCAAAGGTTATTAATGAAATGCAGCCCTCGGCCTCATAATTGCCCATGTTTGTGCCACTTATTTTCTGGCAGAGTGATGGAAAATGTTGAGAAAGCGGAACGCTGAACCTCTGGGAGCGCTGGTTGGCGATACGGCATCGGTCCAGTCCTGCAGGAGCTTCTTTCCTGTTCCAGCGCTCCCTGTAGTCTCAACCTCTCCCCAGTCCTGGTTGGGGTTTGTATGGCAACCTGCTCTCATCGCCCCCTGGGGCAGCCTGGGAGGCAGAGAGCCATTGCCATGGTGATCCGAGCACAGAACCTCCGCAAAGCAGTCCATTGTGACTGGTGCGCGTTGAGGTGAGAGGAACAAAATGTCACAGCAACAGGTTTTTTTCTTTTTGTTGTTTTTGCCTTTAATGCCCGTAGGGGTTTGTTTAGCCTTTGATTCATCTGTGCTGCCGTCTGCTAAACGAGTTGTTTGTGATATCTGTTAATTGCCTCTTTTAAGTCATCCGTTTTGGTGCACGGAGGAAGTGAAAACAAATGAAAACTGAGTTTGCGTTCAACAATCTAGAGAGATGAGAGAAGCATATCATCATGAGATGGTTATCACCCCGTTACGAGAACTTTTTTTTATTATTATTGTATGTGAATTACTTTTTTGTCTTTTAAAATGACTCCGTCAATAAAAATGTCTTTATGAGTATTAGTCAAGTATGAATCTTAGCACATAAGTGAATTCCCAGCGCTCACAGGCCAAACTAAGAGTGAGATTCTAGCAAATCTACAGGTTGATTAATTTTACTTGAACTCCCCACTTTAATCTTCTTCTGAATGGATGTTGAAAAAGTCTTCTTTTTTTGCACTGAGCACATGAGATCGGTTGTTCTCCACTAGGGGCAGTAAGATCAAATTAAATCCTGCTGTAGGCTGATGCTGTGAGCCCCTCTCAGAACAGCAAAGTCTTTCAATTACTGAAGAGAAGAAAAGCTCAAACTTATTTCGTAAAACCTAAAGTACCGCTGAGATTCACCTCAAGCTGAACTGATCTGAGACTTATGCAAAGTACCACTTAAATCTCTTCTATTTAAAGGGATAGTCCACCCAAAAATGAAACTTTACTCATTATTTATGTCATTAAGGGTGAGTAAATGTGGGGGTGAGTAAATGATGACTGAATTAAAATTTTTGGGTGAACTCCCTTTGGTACTGAGTTTTGCAGAGCTGCCGCATACTGCACTGGTGATCATGGCTCACTTTGTGAACCAAGGAAAAAGAAAACATGCTCTGTAACCTATACAGAAACATTTTGTAGCATTGTATGCAAGTATTTAAAAAATCGTTGCACTTACGGAAGTGTTTTAGCAAAAATGAAACAAAACATATGCAGATCTAGCAGATAAAAAAAACTGGTTGAAAAATAACAAACAAGAAGGAAAAATTTGGCACATCAAAGCATTAACCCCCCTCCCCAAAAAACAAACAAACAAACAAACAAACAACAACAACAAATATATATATAAATGAATGACATAACATTAAAGAACATAACATAAAACAACATAACAGCAAACATAACATAATATTGTTTTGATATCATGATACCTTTTTTCCCCAAAAAGATATGATAGTGAGTAAATAATGACATATTTTATTATTATTATTATTATTATTATTATTATTATTAGTAATAATAATAATAATAATAATAATATTTTGATAATAAGAATTATTATTATGTCTACTACTTTCTGTCATAATTTTTCATTTACTCATTCTTTTTTTGCATAAGCACGCACACACACACTATATATATATATTAGTGTGCGTGCGTGCGTGTGTGTGTGTGTGTGTATATATATACACACAGTATATAGTGTTCTCTTTATTTATTTTTTTTTAATAATTATTATTTGTCTTTTTTTTTTGCAATGAAAATCAACTCGATTCTAGAAATCTGAGTGGGTACATGCTCCAAGTGCTTCTGCGTCTTTGTTAAAGAAGATGTTTCCTCATCTTCCTCTGTGGTGTTGTTTATCATGTGCTGTTGGGGATTTTAGTTTATGTTAATTGATGCACGTGCAGTAGCAGACATACGGTGCGGTGTGACAGGCGGGGCGGGAAGGCCGCGGCCGAGGGACAGGTCAGAAAAAGGGGCTGCAATCAGCGCATCTGAGCGGGAGGAAGGCGCCTGTTTCTCCTCCTGTAACCTAGAGGAGGATGTGGGTTGCATTCTGTGACAGGTTCAGTGTTGAGTCTGGCCTCTGGGGTGGGAAGGGACCGCTGCTCTCATGAGGTATGGAGGAGCTCAAACACCCAGCACAAAGTCTGCCGCCCCTCTGACCTGTGCTGCACTGAGCCAAAGACTTACTTATCTGTTCTTCTGTGGTCTTCATTTATCATGTGCACGCAAAATCATTTTCTCTTGTTGGTTACATAGAGGTTACATATGTTAGAATCTAAATTGACACATTAAAAAAAAAAAAAAAAATATATATATATATATATATATATATATATATATAAGAAATGACAAAAGTTGTGATAAATATGATAATTGAAATTAAAATTACGAGGTAAAAATCCGTGGTGAAAAGAATTAGATGTTATTGTTGAAATGTGTGATTAGCGATAATTGTGTGTGATGCTAAAAATTCAGCTTTGAAATCACAGGAATAATAAATTACGTTTTAAAATATATTCAAATAGAAAGTTATTTTAAATTTTACTGTTTTTGCTGTACTTTGGATCAAATGAATGGAGGCTTGGTGAGCAGTAGAGACTTCTTATTTAGTATGTATTATTTATAGATATAGGCTAACTTAAGTGTGTTTCTTTTTTTTCTTTTTTTCTTTTTCTTTTTATAAGGGCCAATGATTTTGAAGCTGCTTCTTTCTCAGAAGAGAAAGTGGATTGTCAGCACTGACGTCTCTGTTTTTACTTTCACCTTCAGCGATTGGATACTTGGCCTCTTATGTTACGGAACAACCTTATTGACCGCTTATTTGTCCTCTCCCTTTTCTTCCTTGACAGAGACCTCAGCGGTTGCTGTCTCAATCAGCTCGTGTGGTAATTCCACTTCAGAATTCCACTTGGCTGTCTGAGTAAATAAATTTTTCAGCGTTTAGTAGTATGCGGCTTCGCCAGAAGGAATTCCTCCCTTCTCCTATAGCCACTCCAGTAATTAGCAAATTGATTAGGAGAACTTCAGCACACCTCCTCGGTTCTTATCTCCTCATTCTAGGACAGTATTGCAGTGCCATGGGACGGTGTAAATATTTTAAGGGGAAACCCTCAGCGAATCTCATTAATGGCTGTGGGGCTCTGCAGCTGTCTCCTGCTGAAGATCCCAGCCAATTTTCTAAACTGTGATTAAAGAAAAGTTTTGTATTATTTAAACATGCCACGTCCTGTGGGTTTGCGGTGCCACCGAGGTCCTCCCTGAGCTTTCGTGTGTGTTTTTCCCCCCTACTTCCTCTCCTCCGCTCCCTTCATATCGATTAGTTTTGATTCACAGGAGCAAAGGAGCTTTGAACATAGTGGTCATTCTGGGATGCATTTTGCAAAATGTGACAAAGACCTCTCTTTTATGTACGAATCCTAATTAAATTTTTACCCCATCCCTACGCTGCAGACTTGGTAGCAATTTGGCAGCTAATCACATTGAATTTTAAATGGGACTGTTTAAAGATGGCTTTAGATGCTCTCAGGATGGCACACTAGTGCAAATTAAGTCAGAAAAGCATGCTGTTTGGAGAGAGGAACAATAAAGCGAAATCCACATCGCAATTGTCTTATGCACTTACATCAACAGACATCTTACAATATTTGCTTTTCTCTTTTAATTAGTTGAAAGGAACACAGGTAAACAATCAGCTGTTTTTCTTCGTAAATGGAGACAGGAAAACTGCTTTTCTTTTAATTATTCTGCCTGTTACGTTATTCCGTCTTGTCCTTACGATTTATGTAATTGAGGGAAAATGCGCAATCTAACAAACACTGAGGCTGCTTGATTGGTAAAAGGATTTGGCACCCTAGAAACGATTCATCACTTCTAATTTGAGAGCAAAGCCTTCGTGAAACGGCAAACTCCTCTGGAAAAGCTTGTCAACAAATGTGTTTGTGCATAAAAAAAAATCTACGAAGAAGCTGTCCTCACACATTTAGTATACATCATTAAGTTCCTTGTAGCCAATCATATTGCCCATTCACCCAGCATTCCAGAACATATTAGTGACATCTCGTTAGCAGAAAACAGATAACTGAGGGAAAAATTACCAAACGGGCTTCAATTGTTTTTTTTGTTTGTTTTTTTTTTCAAGTGGAATGACTGGAAAGAGCAATTCTCATGAAATGGGATTTCTGTGCCGGTCTTTCGGTCTATTACATTTTGTTCAAAAGAAGCTTTTTTTCACCCCTTTATAAAATATTTGTAATTTGTCTTTCCTTATTTAACTCATTTCTTTTTCACATCATCATTTTTACAACTGGATGAAAGGAAAGAGCAAACAATCAATCCTTTTTATTTGGTACAATGAAGGTATTTTTCCTTGTATAATGCACTTTATTTCTGGAATAGGATGGCTAGGTAGATTTGTTTGATCGATTTGTTTCTTAACAGTCATATTACTCATTAACAGGCTTATTTGATGTGGTTTATGTAAAAACTTTCATTTCATTAGTGTTACAAGAGTGGTGTTACATGCATAAAATGGTGTAGTTTGTATTAACTTGCACAGTGCCTAGGAGACTAAATGGAGTTCTCAGCTAAGTTTTGTGTAAGTATCATTGTCAAATTATGTTCCTTAGGAGAAATAAAAATAGACATAAATGGGACAATGAGAGTACTGAGCTGTAAAATGAAAGTGGACAGCATAGTTCTGATAATCATGAAGAACTTGTGAGAAATGTTTGAGTAATACTAAATTCTCCGACTATTAAAAGCAAGTCTTGGCAAATCCGAGCACAATTTGAGACATTGGTGAAATATCTTCTAAAACTCTGAAGGGGTCACATGTACTGTAAGTTTACTGTGGTCTTTTTGTTGGGGGAAAAAATCTTTGTTTTCTCTCCATTTCATCTCATTAACACTATAGGAGAAACGATTATTAAAGAGATCTCATTTATTATGTTTGTGTTTAAAAAACACACAAAAATGTGACCTGAATGATATATTTTTGAAAATCAGACATAACTTGTAACTTTCAAGGCTCCATTTGCATTTTAATTTATCGCTGTTAGGAGAAACAATTGAGATGTTAAACCGATCTGGATATTTTGGAAACTGGCCCAATCGAGTGTAATAAACTGCAATTCAGCTTCAAACTAAAAACCTGCGCTATACCTACTGTACAAGTTTGGGGGGAAAAAGCAGTTAAAAGCAGTTAAAACTTTCTCACAGTGTCAAAAAGACATCACCTTCACAATGCCAGCTGCTGTTTGACTTTGCTTTGTGATCATTATGGGAAAATGTAAAAAAAAAAAGAATGTACAAACACATTTTTGCTGTTTATTTTTGCAACCACACCTCGACATTCTGTACTATTTAACTTGGGTGGAGAAGAATATGGGTGGGGAAGTGAATTTTGTCAACATAAAAAGCTCTTCAACTATAGTTAAATGAATAGATAAGGCAGAAAAGTCGATTGCCGATTGCCTGTTGATTGTTAGCTTTAGAACGACCCATTAGCTTCATGATACAGAAGATGAGTGCAAGTTTTATTGGGGTTTAAACGTCAGAAGCAGCCTCTGCTGTCAGTCTCTTCTAAATCCACATTCCAAACACTCCATGGGTCATCTTGCTCTTTAGCTGATCTATTTTGGGTCTTGTGATAGTGCTATAGTGTATGTATGGACACAGACAGGAAAGACACGTGTTTGGCCGTGCTCGAAAATGTGTAGTTCAGTTTCAGCCGGCTGCAACTCCCACTATCCCTGAGAATTCATTGGTTGCTTTTTGGACTCGATGTCAGTGGCATAGTTCACCTTTATTTGTAGTCGGTTTTCTTACCTCACAGTTCTGAATGTTTTGTTTAACGGGCTGTTAAAAAAAGTTGATGTCCTGAGTAGCAGCATCAACAACTTGAACCACATGACATCGATTTGCAAATATTGTTTCAAGGCTTATAGTGCAATGTAAATTAATGAATTGATCAAGATGATGACTGATCGTACCAAAGTGATAACGCAAAGACACACCCCACGTTAAACATCCTGTCAACCAGAGCTCACCAACTCAATTTCAGATCCACACGACATTTTGTTTGTTCACAACAGTTTGATAACTGACGATACTGTCACACAATACTTTTGGCCAATTTGCATCAACTTAAATGAATAATTCTCAGAAGAATTTCAATATTTACTCACCTGTATGTAATTCCAAACCTGTATGACTCAAAAGGAGATGTTTTGCAGAATGTCCAAGCTGCTCTTTTCCATACAGTAAAAGTTAACCTCAGATGTTTAGTGCTTAATGACTTAAATTTCAGTTTTTTCAGAAGACTCAGAATATAGTGAAAGAGTTGTGTGGACTACATTCATTGTGTTTTTAAAATGCTTTTTGGCAGCCCTGGTCACCATCCACTTTTATTTTATGGAGGAAAACCATGTGAACATTCGTCAAAACTTCTCCTTAAAGTCATACAGGTTTTGAACGAGTGAGTAAATGATGACAGAATGTCAGTTTGTGTGTGAACTAACCTTTTAAGTACCTCATCTTAAATGAGTTTTGCATTTCAGTCTGTAGACCACAAATTATGGTATTTAAAAGAAAACTTCCATCTGGTCATGCGAATGGTTTTTCACCCTCTAAAACAATACAAAGGAATTATTCGAAAGGCGGTAGACTTTATCGTTTTTAATAAAAAACCCTGACTTGGTGAAAGTTTAATTAATAAGGGGCTTAAATCTGTGGGAAGAGGAGGGAATAGGGTCTTTAAGGGGTACTTATTTTTCCATCTGGGCTATCCTCCAAAAAAACTAGTCAATTAGTCTCTTAAGCTGCAGAGACAAAAACGTTATTAGTTCTAGCAAAAAGAATAATGGGTTTAGAAGGTTTTGCTTGAGAGGCAGGCAAAACCCCAAGCTGAATCCTGGGTATTCAGATTTTTTCATTTTCACATAATCGTGAAATACCAAGCAGATTATTATGCATGCAAGTGTGTTTTTTTTCTCTCTAATAAAAGGCAGTTGGGAAGAAGGCCTGTCATGGTTAACAGACACAAAATAAAAGTTCCATAATGGGTGCTCAAGTAATCATTCAGTCGGATACCTTCGCAATATGCCGGCTTTGAAGTTTATGGATTTTTGCTTTGAGAAACACAGAATAACTCCCAAGTAACTCCTTAACTGCCACGCAGGATTGAATACGGTCTGACCATTGTCTGTCAATGTTTGTGCAACCTTTTGTTTACTTTGTTGGTTAGCTGCCAGTCTATTTAAGGTTTGGGAATCCTTCTGAGATGGGATATTATTGAAGTCTAATTCCGAAATAATTGTCTTCCCTGCACGATAGCTACATAAATCAACCACACCCTTACATGTACTTTCAGGATATTTACCTTCTCGCCATCATCTGCCCCCAATGCAGGCACCAGGTAATCCTGTTGGCACAGTTCCTCACCTGCAAAGTCTGGAAAGCTGGGGAAAAAAGTGCTTTTTATATTCTGCACCTGATTTGAGCTCTTTACCATGATGTATTTCAGCAGATTTTAGCAAATAGTCTCAGCCTAGGGCCGCATTGGGAATTAAATACGTTTAACCTTCAGCTTGGCTGTGGGAGCCTTAAATGATAAAAAGGTAACCGGAGATCAGTGCTCGGCAGAGACGGCAACCACCTTGCCTTTGAGACGCTTGAGTGATATTTCTCTTGCCTAGGGTGACGGTATAGATTAGAGAAGGATTGCGTAACAACGTCAGCGTCTTTGGTGCCCAAAATGTGTCCGGCTTTCGCGCCATGGGCTTTGTTGTTCTCTCAGGAGCATAGAGAGAGGCGATTGGCTACATAGGATCATCAAATAAATTAATTGTTTCCTCTCCATGGTAAGAAGGTGCTACTCTTCCAAATCGAGTGCCTGCACTTGGTTATTACACTTTAATGGCTTGCTCGCCAAACTAACCATATATTACTGCGTGTGCAGACTCAGATCAGAGAAGATGAATAGGCTATTAATTAGAGTTGCGCAGAGAGGGCACAGGGGAGAGACTACTCATAGCCCTGCAATCAGTGTCAACGGGGCCCTTCTCTCTATGCGCTAGCCAGGCCATTGCCAGGTCAAACGACTTGATATCAGACTCTCAGAGCGCAAGCCAACAAGGCCAGACGGCCAGAGTAGGTACGCCAGGTAGCTTTAAATCGATAATGCAGCGCTGAGCTTAGTCAACAGCTTTCCCTGACTTTAAAGTTGAAAATTATGGATGAAATATTTGACAAGATTTGTGGCGGAAACGATTGTTTGGCTCGCTCGTCTCAGAATTAGCTTTTTATGGCAATTAATTAAAAGACTCTGTAGGAGACGTTCCATCTTGCACTCGTAGTCATGGGATAAATAACTCCGGGAGGAGAATATATGTCCCTTTATTAGCTGACATGATCTCGGCAGCATCTGTAGCGGGACGCTGTCTGCTCGCGAGCGACTTTGCGGAGAAGTTGCGCACCATCACTCATGATGAGTGTTGTCTTTATGGCTTGTTTTGTTAAAATCCTGTTTTTTATTTTTTTACTCAAGGTATCAGAGTTACGGCCTGTCTATGCAAATGAGGCAGTTTTGACAGTTTGTTATTCATGTCATCGCCTTTTTAAACACTTAAGGGACGTAAATTTGCAGTTGACAGGCTGCTCTGAAATTGCCACTAAATATTATTAAATATTTTAACAAGTTCCTTGTAAATATGTCTTAAATGTTTGAACGATGGGCAGCGAGAAAAATGGCCTTGCATCAACTTATTAGAGGCAATAAACCGGACGTGATTTATGGCGATAGTAGAGCAACTTAGGACATGCGGTTTTTTTTTTTTGTTTCGCTTATCCTCATTTCCTCGTTCGTCCTGATGCACTCAGTAAACAGCTAAGCATTGTTTAAAACCCAGTGATTTTTATAAGTCATGGGACATTGGGGTGGGAGATGAGAGAGGCAGCCCATCAGTAAGACAATCACACTGATGGCGTGCCGAACACACTTTTAACATCTTTTGAAGTGCCCTTTATCTTTTACTGTGAAATGCTTTAAATTTTGTGGCGCTGTCCAACATGAATGATGAGAGTTGTTGAAGACGCCATTGTGTGTTTACGTGTTTGTTATGACTGTGAGTGTTCTGTTATGATTACCAGTATGAAATCACTTTAATATAATGGAGCACTGCCTGACATTAGAGGGATGTGGTAGAGTTATATGTCCTTTGTAACAAAACTTTAAGTCTTGCCATGGAATTTTCATGGCTTTCTCATCAACATGTCTGTTGCTGAACTATGTGATTTTGGGGCAAGATTAGTTGCTGTAGTAGTTAATGTTTACTATGGTTCTATTCAGATGTCTGTCACGAGTAGCAGTCAAATGAATCAGAGGCAGTCCGTTTCGACTGAGAAAAACAGTAAAAGCTAATATTTACAGATATTAAAAAAATGCTAATGTTTTTGAAAGAAGTCTAAATGCACACCAAGGTTGCATTTATTGGATCAAAAATACAGTAAAACAGTAATACTGTGAAATATTATTAAAATTTCTATTTTAATATATTTTAAAATGTAATTTATACCTGTGATAGCAAAGCTGAATTTTTAGCAGCCATTACTCCAGTCTTCATTGTCACGTGACCATTCTAATATGCCGATTTGTTGCCTTCTTATTATAAATAATGTTGAAAACTGTTGTCCTCCTGAACAGGAGCATGACTTACTTAAAAACAGTAATGTATTACATTATAAATCACTTTTGTTCAGTTTCATATATCCTTGTTGAATTGAACCTCAATCTATTGGACAGTAATGTATATGTATATAAATAAGTATATAAATGAAACCGTTTATTGTTTAATAATAAACACCAGCAATGTACTAGGAAAATATTGTCTCATACATCCTCTTGTGCAGCTGTTAAGTGAAGTGAAGCTGGAGATTGTTAGTTGTTAGTTATTCTTTGAAATTTAACTTGAAATCATATTGCCCACATGTTCAGTCAGGGCCTCCTTACCGCCATGGCTCTGGGGCCTTTACTTAATCGTCACATCATGCCACTAATTTGTCTTATTAAAAAGTCCAGTGTGCTTCCAGATTCTTAAAATAGCTTAGATGATGACACAATAATGGAAACGAGTGCATGGTTTGTGGTCATTACCAAATATTACAAGCTGGAAACTGGGAGAGGAGGAATTGACTGGGACTCGTATCTGCTATAGCATTTAAGTGACACAGATTTGGTCCAGTGTTTTGTGGAAGAATGGTTTCAATTTTCCTTCTCTTTGAATTGAATCTGGCTCGAAAATTACTTCATGCGATACTTCAGGACAAATTATTGACAGAAAATATACACAGTTTTTAAGGAACATAATAAACAACCTTTCAGTGGAATTCAAAGACCAAATATTAAACATTTAAACCTCTTTTTGTGCCATTTAAAGCTAATATTTACAGTAAATGGGAAATTAACAGGTAATTGTGCCTTATATATGTATATATGTTTAGCATAACCAATATTTGTTCATTTTCTTTATATTTGTGTATACACGCTGTTGTTCAAATATGGAAGCCTGTTTCCACCACAAACTGAAAAGCAGGTTGTGACATTATATCTAGCAATTTTGAGGTAAAAAAAAATTCTGAATTGTGAGATATTAACTATAAAAAAAATTGTGAGAAAAAAAGTCACAGTTACCTTTTTTATTTTTTATTCTGTGGTGTTAACAAAAAACTGAATTGCGAGATGTAAACTTAGAATACAGAGGAAGAAAAGTCAGAATTGTCAGATGTTAACTAATTGTGAGAATGAAGTCATAATTCTGGGTTCATATCTCTAAGTTCTGCCTTTTTTCTCGTAATTGTGAGAAATAAAGTCAAAAAAGTTACATTTTTTATGATGTGGTGGAATGTGCACTGCATTGTACAAAAAGTCAGATTTTTCACTTTCGCTTACAATAAAATATGTAATGATACTAAAATACATGCAAAAAAGAAGCATTTTCACTTCTGGTCTCAGGCTTTTGGACCCCACTGTATCCCATCAACTTCTGCTACATAATATGACCGTCCCTCTCCAGCAGAGAGCATTTGTTTTGCCAATATTTTCCCATGTGACATTGATCTAAAGCTGATTCCATGGCGTTAACAGTGTGGTTGTCTGACTGGTCGTTCCCATAGGGTGGCAGCTGTATTTCCTATACTGACCCTCTCTATGAGCGCAGCTATCCAGCGCTGTCCGGGCGCATCAGTCTTTTCAGCCGCAGTGAGGTGACGGCTGCCTTGTCAGCAGAGCGCATCTTCTCACTCCAAGCCCTCTTCAAGTTTTTTGCCGGCTTGGCAGAATACGAGTGTCCCTCGTCTTTCTGGCTGTAACCTTGCCACCAGCTTGTGTCCCCGGTCTACAGACCTAAACAGTGATGACTCAAGCCACACCAAGTGCACCTCGGGGGTAGACATTAAGAAATGAGGGGGGAGGGAGGATGGATTTAATGTTGGTTTAGGGTGGGCTTCGGGATGCAGGACTAAAAGCTCGGGCAGCTCTCGC
Organism: Onychostoma macrolepis; assembly: GCF_012432095.1. Taxonomy (NCBI): domain Eukaryota; kingdom Metazoa; phylum Chordata; class Actinopteri; order Cypriniformes; family Cyprinidae; genus Onychostoma; species Onychostoma macrolepis. The sequence continues at coordinate 12,433,975 of NC_081177.1, forward strand.
CTCGGCTCATTTGATTAGTCTGTCTCATGCACAGGAAGTGCTGAAAGGCGCTGGCGATTGTATCGCTACGAGCGCCGCTGTCCGTAGATCTGGAGACAGCTGCCGGTCCTTCCGCCCAAATGCCAAAGTGGTCTTCAATTCAGTTAGAGCAGCGTTGCCGTATCTCTCCACAAACTCCCCCCTGAGGTCCTGATTAGCAGGGTTAAGCATGAGGGGCCTTGTGTTGGTATTTCTGTGATCGCTCGTGTACTCTGCACATGAATTTTTTAAACCATTTATTTTCCTGACACCACCATATGGTGCGGCAACTTGTGTGTGTCTTCAGTTGCAGTTGCACTGGGCCTTGATCATGTTACAGCTTCACTTTGTTTTTACATCAAGCACTTTGTGTATTTTTACAATGTTTTGAACTTGACCGAGAACCTTGGTTGCATTTATTCTGAACCAAGCCGCAGTATTATTTATATACTATTATAGTTTTATATATTTTTTGAATTTTTCTATTTTCAGTTTATAATATAATATATTATAATTTTTTTTTTATATTTTACTTTCAGTAATTTTGTTATGTGCTTTTGTAATTTTTTTAAATTCTCTTTAGCTTTAATTTATTTTAGTTTTAGTAATTATTTACTATTACTATTTACTCTGTTATTTGCCAATGGCACATTTTTAATTTTTAATTAAATTTTTATTTATATTTTATTTTAAAGCTTTAATTTAAAGAAATGGTTATTAATAGTTTTAGATTTACTTAATAAAACTTGAACAACATGGCAAGCAATACTTTATTTACACAATAACTCCAGAGTTTGGCTTTTTTACATTTTATTTATACATATTTAACTGTTTAAAATATTTATATATTATTTTATATTATAATTAATATTTCTTATAGATTAAAATATATAATATTCCAATTATATTTAGCCATTTGTGTGACTGCAATAAATCTTTTTTATTTTTTAACTTTTAAAATAGACTTTTATTAACAAAATATATGACTGTATGATTAATTTATTTAATAATTATGATCATGTGACTACTCCCTGTATGTTAATGTGTCAAATTACCACATTGCTTAGTAACTGTAAACTGTAAAAAGCTAATGAACAACTTTATAAAAAAATATATATATAAAAATAAAAGCTTTAATTCACTCAAGGCTGTACGTTACAGTGTTTTTACCACATATGAGGGGCTTTTAGAACAAGAAGGTGGTAAAATCACTAATGCATGGCTTTGAGTAGCTTATTGCTTTAATATAATACACAAAAGAGCAACCACATATACATTTACAAAGAGCGACATCAATTTTGCACCATTGGTTGAGTGAGTGCAGAAGATCTCTCTCGATGTGAATCCGATGGGAGGGGGACGAAGGCGAATGGCTTGGAAAGGCCCTGGAAAAATGGGGTCCTGATCTTCTCAGAAATGCCACAATAAATCGCAGCGCCTCCCTATGCACGGATGATTAAATGTGCTCCTAAACTGCCCTGATTTGTGGGGGCACCTTGCCGATTTTATTTGCCACTGTTAACATTTTCATTCCTGCATTATGCATGCCACTCTGGGACCAGGAAGTGCTACAAACAAATGGCCTGAGGGATGTGCATAAACAGGAGCTGCCTCCAGAGCAAAAACTGGCAGAGAGACGGAGAAACAGAGAAAACAAAACATCATTCTTTTTGTGCTCCGCAATCATACGTTACAGTACAGACTGCTGGCCGAGCTACTCCAGGGCAGGGCTTTAGTGTTAAAGGGGGCACTGCTGTGATATTTTGGCTTGACAATCTATTTGAATATCAATGGTCACACCAAATGCCTGCCTTCAATAATCGGACCTTAACCAATTTTCTGATTTTACCAAATCACCGAATTTCACAATTCCTACTTTGATTTTTTCTCTCATACCTTTTTTTTTTTTTTTTTTTTGATAATTAAAACTCAAGAAAAGAAACATTTCAATGTAAATTTGTTTGGAAATATTTTTGATGAGTTTATTCTTGGGTTAATAGTGTCAGATACAAACTCTTTTAAACTTGGACCATTTAAGGTCAGTCGCCTCTCTGTTCTTAAGTCATTTCAGTGTTGCTTTGCCCTTGTGTCAGATAACATTGTCCTGCTGAAATATGAACGTTCTCCCTTGCGTAAATTTTTTAGCAGACTGAAGCAGCTTCTGTTGTATTTTGCAATATCTATTGTTCTCAGTCTTCCCGGTCTCTGCTTTATCCCCACAGCACCGCCTTTTAGATTTAGTGTTTGTTAAGGTTTTGTTGCATTAAATTTGTTACGAAAAAATTGCTTTAAAATTTAAAATCTCTCATTTTAAAATTCTTGGTCTCATCTGACTAGAAAATATAACTTCTCGCACTTTTAAATGGCAATCCTTTTAGTCCACTTGTGGTTTAAAGTTGATTTCACCTCCTGATAACTGAACTTTGAATTGAATTAAATCAAGGACTTGAATGTTGTTTTTGTACTCTTTTCTGAATATATGTATCTTTGGCACTTTATTTTTCTGATGATTGATGATTGATTGATTGATTGATTGACAGCAGTTAACAGTTCAGTTACTGTATGTGTTAACTTTGACCACTAAATATTACTGAAAAAATTCAGTTTTACATTTTTGTTTAGAATATAAGGAAGACTAAGTCTATTTGTCAAACTTTTTGTTGACCTATTGTGACATTTAGTCGGGTATATTGTCACAATCTACCATGAAACGGACTATTATGAAACTGAAACTAAAAGAAAAACAAATTTTGAACATTAACTGAAATAATTTTTTTTTTTTAAATTTCAACATTTCTCATTTTAATTTAGTTTAACTTGATGTACTAACATAGCTAAAACTAACACTGAAATAATTAATAAAAAATATCCCTAGTCCCAGACTTCCTTATTTTCTTACATAAAATGATATTAAACAAATTTGCATTTAACACATAACAAATATAAAAATACTTTACAATGAACTAAATTTCTTATTTTTATTTCATTATAGAATCTGTAGTATAGAAGAAAATAGATGAGAAAATGTAGCAATATGAGATGTAAATGTATGTGAAAATATATCATTTGTTTTTATGAAACAGCCTAAACAGTGGCACAAGGACATTGTCTGTTTTGCAATCATTTGTTTTTTATGATTTTATAGGCACAATCCCCTTATAAATGTAGCTGATAATTAACTGGGATTTTCACAAGCACTGAAAACTTATTTTCTCTTTCACAATGTGAACAGACATCTGTTTACTTGCATAAAAAATTTGTAATGCCACTTCTCTCGCTGGTTGATGAGTCCTCCGCTCGCTCTGAGGCAGCACTGTGTGTGTGTGTGTGTGTGTTTGTTTTGGATGGGATTGACGTTTAGGAGAGCATGTCAGCTCTTTTAGCATCACAGAGCAGTCAGTGGCTTGTCAGCTCTCCCTCCCTCACTGCATCCTGACAATGCAAATCTATGCAAATGACGTCTCACTGTTGGACAGTTCTCCGCAGGCCCGCGCCTCATGAATGGGTTACTCATTTGAAAGAAAACTACTTCTAAATGGTGCCGATGATCTAAACGAAAGAACAGAATAAAGTACAATATTAGCTGATTGCTTCGTAATCTCTCAGGTACCGTTCCGAGGATATAAATTTGATAAATTTGCTGTTTGATATTCAGGTTGGAACTGGTGGTTACACATAATGGCCACAGTAACACGGAGGTACTTGTGCCCTCTCCTGATACAACGTGAAGGTATTCCGGCACACCTTCCACAGTTCCTTTATCTCTTCGTGTTGAGAGAGCTCTCTTTTGGTTAACATAATGTGACTCTTGCACAGAGTATTGAGACAGGCCTGATATTGTTTTTTTATGACTTGACCTTTGAGTTATTATTTTCTCCTTTGATGAATAATTGTTGTCTCAGTCTCAACGAATGAGCTGATCCTCGTTGTTCTGTTTGGATGCTGTCTGAGCCTTCTCTTAGCGTGTGACGGATCAAGAATATACTGCAGGATTTTATTCAGTTTTGCAAGAAGTATGAGAACGTGCACTGCTTATGGATCTAATCTACTTGATTATTTTAAGGTTATTTTGATTATGTATGTCTTAAGTTTTCTGAAGTTTAACTTAAAATGGGCCCGATGCACAATGTTTTTAAATTGCTCATATTATGAGATTCATTTAATGTTTATTCAAGTCAACTGCAAACGGTCAAACAATGCAACCAATATTAATTATTCTTATCCCAGTGCACGCTGGGAAGAGGTGACTGAGGCTGAACTACAAAAACACCTTTTTTTTTTTTTAGCGTAGGCTTAATTTGTAGAAAAAAAACAGCATTAATTCAGCTCTTCTGTTCTTATTGGTTTGATGTAAAATTAGAGTATATTGTTATAAATGCAGCAATGAGATGCAATACACTGGGGAAAAATTGGCTTTGAAACAATTTTCACTCAGAAATTGCTAGCAATTTTCACAAATAATACAAAGAAATGGCTAGAACACCTTTAGTTAAAAGTAATTTTAAATAAGAGAATGAAACAGTATTTTTTTTAAATCTTTGTTTTGTGTACAATTATTTTTTTTCCAATAATCAGGTAAATAATTGCTTATTTTTCTGCATCTTTAATAATTTTTTACAGTGTAATGTGAAAAGGAAAGTTGTGAGAAGGCAAGAAATAGTTTGTTGTGGTGCAAATCATTTTGTTTTGTGGGAAATGATCAATAGAATAATAATTCTCGAATGTTGTCATATGGGAACCTGGCGATTCCATATGTCAGTCATCCTTATTTACTGGCAAATTTGAGCTTGTCTGTCTGTACTGATTTGAGCAAATGCTCAATATGTTTTATAATTTGTGATAATCACACATGTAATTATTGTATTTATTGACATATAAAAAGAAATGGAAAGCATATGGGATCTTGGCTGTGGATGTTTTTCTACTTCTAAATGTGAGGTGAATGTCTGTGAGCCACAAAGATATATTAGATGTGAGAGATATTGGCGTTTATGCTGATTTGGGATGAAACAGAAGGGTTCGTGGGATAGCCGCGTTATCAGTGTAGGTGGAATATTTTAAAGTGTAGAAGTCATAACCTTTCACTCTTCCTTCCTCTCACATATTAAATCACTGACTGTGGCAATGACAGAGCTGAAATGATGAAATATAGACTCACAGTTGAGGCTGTTGTTTTTCTAATGGCGCTCTCTGCATAGAAATTCTCACTCCTTCTGCTTGGCGTGTTGATAAAGCATTTCTTGGAGAAGGCAGCAAATATTTAAGGTATCTGCGAGCGTGATGCACATCTGTCTAACAGCCCCGGGGCCAGACCCAGCACACAACAAGGCAACAAATGCTGATCCTGGCCTTCTCTGCAGCAAAATAAAATATGGCTCAAGTTTTCATTAAGGTGCTATTGATTAGCTTTTCCTTGCAATGAGTTATGGGCGACATTAAATAAAAAGGAAAATATTTTTATGACTTTTCACAGGCCATTCCAGAACCAGCATGCTTCTCACTCGCCAGCCCGACAGGCGTTTTGTTTTCTATCAAATTGTTGTGGCTGAAAGCTCTGGGTATTTATTTCTTTTTTCTTTTTTCATGAAAATGATTGTTAAGAGTTTGCACTATGCATTTCCTCTCTTTTACGCTCACCACAAATAAAAAGAAATGACACGGTTATCACTGAGCTTACCCACGGGATATATTGGAAAATTTAATTAATTTAAAAATGGAAGAATAATATTGGAAATTTGTCATATATAGAGTATCATTGATAATTTATTAAGTTTATTTACATAATAAAATGGACTTTTGCATTTATATAATGTATACTATGTATGCTAGGGGAAAAAAAACATTAACCTGGATAATTTTGCTCTTTTGTCATGTCATATGCCTCAGGCACCTCGACAATTTTAGTGCTCCTCCACTGTTTTAACCCCTGAATTTGCCCATCTCTACTCAGTGGGCTTCACAGGTGGATGGGAAGCCTGTACATCCTTAGTTGGCATGCATGTTTGCAAAAAGACAGCCGATTGTCATCATAACAGTAAAGGGAAAAGCATAATGTTAAAAGAATATAAAAAAATCATTAAAAGAGACTCGTTGAAGACTGTCAAATGTTGGAGATGTCTCTGTGTGGATTTATGTTCAGCCTGCTTCAGAACATATCCTACAGTCTTTTGTTTTTAGTTTGTCATCAAAGGAGCGTGATATTTCTTTCCTTTTAAAATTTAGCCTGGAGTTCACTTTTCTCTATTTTTATTTCCCTCTGTAGGTGTATCAGATTCCATGCGGTGCAGTTTGGACCTATAAGAGGGTGTTTAAAGAATAAAAGCCTAGGTGCGGCAGTGCAGGGATTTCTGAAAAGATGAAAGGCGTGCAGTTATCAAAGATCTTTATCCTTCCTGCTGCTTGAAATGAGACTGACAAACAACTGTATTCTAAAATGACAAAATTACACATAGACAGCCTATAGATTTCAAATAGCTTCTGCCAAACAAGATTGAAACAAAATTTCAAGTAAATTCATTTAGCTGTGTGTTTATTTTGTTAACAAAAGCACCAGCTTTAGCTCTCTTAGCTATTTGAAAATGTACTTGCTCCTGAAAAAATGTAAAATAGAATTAAAGGTGTTATTTGTATATTTGTTTATAAGAATTATATTATTATATTATTTGATCATTTAAAATACTTTCTCAGCTAACTGACTATGACATAGTCAGTAGGTTATTTTCCCAGTATATACTGTAGTTCTGTTGCACTATTAAAATATTGCTATATTTGAGCATCCCAAACAATCCCACACAGCAAAGTTAGCTTAACCAATGGCGTGAGTTTTGGGCAGGGCTATCTGTGTACTGACCAATGACTGACAACAGCCTTTTTGATAACAGTCACTATTTTTGCAATTGTTTTTTTTTTTTTTTTTTTTTTGGTGCTATAGTGACAGAAAATTGCACACTTAATATTTAAGGAGGTAGTATGCGTATGAATGTTTTTCTTTCAATTTTGGACCCCATTGACGTTTTGTATGGGTAAAGACACTACAACATTTTCCAAAACATCTTCTGTTGTGTTCCATGGAAGAACAAAAGTCATTCATGTTTGGAACAGCATGAAGGCATGAAATAAATGATGATAGGAGATTCAGTTTTGGGTGAACTATCCTTTTAAGCTCAAATTTAAAATCACAAGATATCACAATTGATTTTTCTTGAGAAAATTGTGAGTGTGTCAAGATATAAAAATGTGTGAATCTGTGTCATAGCTGACGTGGTTAGCCAACGGTGGCAACAGGGAAAAAAAAAAAACTGGCATGCATCCTAACTTTGCTGTGTACCTAGGGAATATAGCATTGTTTGTCTCAGGCACAGTTTTATTAGAATAATTATATCTGTCGTGTTAGAAAATGTTGTGGAAGAAATAACCCTCAGTGGATTACATGGGCCTTTCCTGGCGTGACCTGAACTGAGTTCATTTATTTAATTCTCTCATCTAGATTGATTGGCCTCAGTGCGCACAAACAAGTGATGAGGATTCAACTGGACATTTGTGAAATTCTGGGACAGAAAGCATTTCTTGCGTGTCCGTGTACTCGGCAAGGGGAGATGGGCCCTGCAGGCTTTGAAACATGAGGCTTCAGAGATAACATTTCACGTCCAATAGTGCTGCCTAACCATGCAGCCCACATGAAATAAGCCCTTGCTCTCTGTTTTGGCTTTCATTTTCAGCATTTTATGTCGACAGAAAAAGTGAACATTCCAGATCTTTTCTGTCCTTTCATTGCATGCATATTGCTTCACATTCAAAGGTGTGTTTTTTATTTACAAACCATGAATTCTGAACCTATCACTTGTAACTTACAGTTTCCTGCAGGACTTGTTTTTCTAGATAAATTACAACAAAAAAGACAAAAGACTCAAATAAACGCCGTTGGAGTAGTTAGGTCAAGCCAAAAACAAAAAAACAAACAAACAAACTCAAATTTGGATTCAAATCTAAAAACTATATATATATATTTTAACGGTTACATAAAATAAGAGATTTTTTAAAAGGTATTTAAAACAACCAAATCACGCAATCAGCTTTTCCCTTAAATTGCTATTATGATAGTATAATTTATCTTTCTGTTAAATTTGAAAATTGAAAAATAGCTGCGTTTTTCACCAGCATTCTTAGATTTTTGGAATCCTCTTTATCTAATAAGACGAGAAACAAGCTGGCTTAGTACCACTATAAAACAAGTAAGTTTAAATGTTCATTTATGTTGCACCTCTTTTTCACCAATAAATTTGTGATTTTTTTATACATTTTTACGTAAAATTGCCATTGGATTATTTCCACTTTATTTTATAAGTCTTGTGGAAAATGTACTTACTTTGTAGACTTGCAAATAATTTTATTAGTATTATTTTATTATGCTAAGCCTAAGGTAAAACCAGGTGTTTTGTTCCGATTTGTTTTTCCACAGATCAAATGGAAAAATGCCATTCTCCTGTAACAACCTATAAATATATCTCCAAGTTTATTTTGCCAGATCAAGCCCTAAAATGTGGTTTTATTGCAGAATCTTGTTGTTGTGAGACATAGCTTCTAGTTTACGTTTCAGTTAATAATAGTTCTGCGCACACAGCTGTGACACAAATTAGCACTTTGGGCAAAAGATCAGTTGGCTCAGTTTCCGTAAGCACCAGTGTATCGCCAGGGCATGAGAGGCAGAGACACACACACACAGACACGTGTACAATTTTAAGGCTGGGCATGCATGTTTATGACTACGTATTGGGAGACAGATCTCTTGTTCTCTTGGTGTGGGTCACACGGTGAATAATTGGCAGAAGGTGTTAGGGGTGTTACTCGCGCTGTTCGCTGTGAACTCGTTTCCTGCAAAGGCCACCAGGCGAAGGGAGAGAGAGAGTGAGAGAGAGAGACAGAGAGAGAGATCTCCACGCTCATCCGGGTCATTGCTGCCACTGTTCCCATGAGGGCTACACATAAGATATCAATTAGCCAATCAGGTCTGTGCCAGGAGCATTTTGCTCTCAGATATGTTGGGAGAGTGAAATGGATGTTGAGGCACGGGACCGTGATAACAGCACAAGCACAACTGTAAGACAACAGTTCAAACCAGTTCCTTCTCATCACAAGTGGAATTTCCTCTGCACTGATTGAAGTTCCAGCATATTGTTACCACGTTCTTTCATACTGAAATGCTTCTGTAGTGTAGTTTAAAGGATTAGTTCACATAACAATGACTTTTTTTGTCATCATTTACTCACTCTCAGTTGTCTTTTTTTCTGTGTAACACAAAGTTGGACTGTCATAAAAGCATCAGAGAACGGTCCATGCACTATAATTCAAGTCTTCTGAAGTCATTGATGTGAAGAAATTACCGAAATTTAAGTTGTTCTCTAAAAACATTTGTGAGCTATGCTTAGCATGTTCTTGAATGGTAGCAATGACTGATGAATGAATTGTTCTTTTGAATCAAATCTTTTTTTAATTCAGTTTAAAAACAGTCTGAATTATTCAATAATGAATTGTTTTCTTGAATTCAACTCGGGATTGAGCTCTGGATTGAATAATGACTTAAATTTCAGTATGTTCATCACACAAAGCTTTTGTACAGCTTGACAAGACTTGGAATACTGCGTAATGCACAGGTCATAATTTTATGGTCCTTTTTGACAACTTGATTTAACACTCCCAATTCTCATTTACTTTCATTATATTGAAAAGAGTGGCTATGATATTCTTCGGAAATTCACTTTTTGCCTTCCACTGAAGTTCATACTGGTTTGAGTAAATAATGAGAATTTTATTTTCATTTTTGGGTGAGCTGTCCCTTTAAGAGCTTGTATTACAGCAACTGCTCTTTACACTAGCCGAGCTATGACCAGAGCTTCAAAGTCACTTGATTTACTGGAAGGACCATTTCTGTCATCATTTAACCCCAGGATTGTTTCAGAAGTGACTTCCAGAAACTTAATGATTTATATGGTGACCTCAATTACGATCAGTTGCATGAGTTGGCAGAAGAGTTTTGACGGCTTTTTTTTTTTGAAGTCAGATCCGAACATCATGAATTCGTTTAAAAAATGTGATATTGATATTCTATTTTTAATCAAAAAGCATGGAAAGGAATGCAGCTATAATCAAAGTGACGCCATTTAGCTCCTCTCTGCTAAGTTAATGGAATCTTCCTAATGTTTACTGGGAAGCATCAATCATGCAAAAATCTATTGTAGCATTAGCCTTGAAAGAACAGTAATAATAAAAACGTTATAATGGCCTCAGCTTCCTTACTATAAATCATGCTGGTGTGTTTGTGCTTGCGTGAGTTTATATGTGTGTGAATTGCGTATTGAGGGGTATTAACTTCGTAAAATATGCCATTTCAGTCTTTTCAGTCCATTGAGGACTCAAAGGATATTGATATAATATTGACCAATGCTCGTTGTTTGCGGCTCATGTTTCTTTTTAACCTTTTGTGTCAGCTGAGCGGAGTGTATGACAGCGTGTATTTCTGTTTGACTGCATCGGTTCCGGCACCTTTGGCCGTGACTCACAGCGGGTTTCTGCTCGATAGCCACTCAACATTGTGTTGTAAATCAACTGCAAATGCATAAAAACCGTGTCAAGAGGGAGATTTACTGTAACACTGAAAATCCTTTTAAACAAATATTAAAATAAGGCAAAAAGCCGTCTGAAAGTCATTTAAGAGGTCATTGCACCTCAGTTTAGAGGCGTGCGGCGAGAGCTGACAATGCATGTGAATTTACATTGGTATTAGCATTTGATTGATGAGACAATGCATGCATGCAGCTTTCATTAAGTGTATTGGGGGGGTGTGGGGTGTCCACAACATACAGTGCCAACCGAACAAGCTACAGGACACTTGGGGCAAATTCACTTTTATATGTGGTATTTCAACACAAAAATTACTAAACACCCATGATCCGGTTTACACTGGTTTACCGCAGCACAGTGTTTAAATGTAGTCGTCTTCCAAAAGCTGACACCCCTAACTGGCCTGCAAGATGAGGAATTGCGGCGTGCAAATTGCGTTCAGCCCTTATTTTTGGTTGTGTTTGTTCTGTTACCTCATTTGCATAATTCTTTTAATGAATTAGGGGTTAAAACAATGCAGACAGCACATGCAAATAAACAACGTCATCAGCGGAAACAGTAGTGATAGACAGCACAATTGGGATCCATGGCCTAGCGGTTAGTTCAAGTGTACCAAATGTAGCAGATTTGACTCTGAAACACATAACTCATGATTTTTTTCACAATTAATTTTTTTTTTCTAGAATTAACAATGGAATTCTATTACATTATTTTAAATGTGAGTTCTTTATTTTGTATTACGTTTGTATTATATTTTATTATTCATGCCAATACCGTTGTATATGAATATGATGATAATTCAATGCTATTCTGTATGTCTATCATGTATTGCCATATGTTACCATCACTGTACTATGGTATTTGTACTTTTGTAAATGTTGTATAACTAT